>NC_050515.1:6492408-6499652 GCF_002922805.2 Oryzias melastigma
CTAAAAAAAAAAAAAAAAGAATCTGTAAACAAACACAATACACAGATCAGGATTGTCACATGGATGGCAGATTTTTCCGGCTTCATAAGCTGTTTGGATCTGTGTCAATAAGGAGCCTTCCGCTCGTAAACACACTGGCAGCCGCGCAGATTGTCGCAGAAAGCTGCAGGGCGAAGATACCGAATACGACGACATGACGGTCCCCAGCAGGGAAAGAAAGAGCAGAAAACAAGGCGGCTGTTTTGGGGGACTTTTTTATGTTTCTCCGTGTGTGGGAGGAAGCCTGTGACAACTGCTATTTAAGAGGCGAACAAAGAAAGCAGCTTCATCAAGGGAGGGCAGGACACCCCGAGGGTAGAGAGGCACCACGCTCCCAGACACACATCACAGAAACATCACGTCTTTATCTGCTGCTCAAAGCAAGAGTCCTTCAAAGTTTCATATTAACTTGTTTTGCTTTGTCTGCTTTGCTCTGTAAATACACCTCTGTGGCCTTCAGCTCTCAGGATGACGGAAGAAGAAAGCAGAGTCTGCTGATCTCTCCCTGAGGTGCCTCATTAGTCTGGCCTCCTGCTTCTTCTTCTCTCTTTTATTGCTTTTCATCCCTCAAACCATGTATTCTTGTTTCCCCTCATCCTTCTCTCTCAGGTATAATTCATTTAATACAAATCTTTGTTTTTTCCTCTTTTTTTCTGATGGAAGGGAATGTTTCCCGGATGCTTACAAATTATGAGAAGAGCTGAAAAAGAGTGAAAACACCTGAAAATCATCTGTTTTATGCTGTGTTTACAGTGACCACTTCCAATACATGGAAGTTTTATTTATGCATATGCAAGTTTTGGGCTTCCCTGTTTAAAACTTTGTCATTCAAGTTTTTAAAGGGTCACCAAACAGGGACGTTGGAGGCTGACTCCTCCCACAGCCAAAATGTGAAACTCCAGTCAGAGGGGCGGGGCTTGGGAACAGGACTGCTATCACTACTTCAGTGTTTTCTCAATTTAGCAGTCAAAAAGTTCAACTGGTTGATGATCCAGCGTGCGCTCGATGGACGCCTGTTTTGTACGAAGAGCCTAGACTCAAAAACTTCCATAGTGACGTGAGAATGTGAGAGTTCTGAAGATCTGAGATTTGACAAACTCCTCATTGAAGATGTGTATGCACCTTCAGATGTTTGCAGGATTGCAGGATGTAAATTTAGATTTTTTCTCTCGAAATACTTTGGAGGTCCGAGTGGAAATCTTTTCAGAGAAACCATCGACTAAAGACAGAGAAGGATCCAGCTGCCTCTACCTGACACCGTCAACGTTCAATGACGGCCAGATGAGACAGAGGAGCATTCTCATTGGTGAAGCAGTCTCTTCTGCCTCACAGGCTCTCAAAGGATGTAGATTTTCAATTAGAGGGATTTAATATCCCCCGCTAAGAGAGAGATGCAGCGAGAACGCGGAAGTTGATTGGGGGCAGACTCTGCTTAATAAGCAACAAATGTCACAGACTGAGAGCTGTAACCATGAACTAATGAGAGTGTCCTTCCACAGCTTTTCAAGACTTTTCCCAGATTACGGTGATATCCAAGACCTGATTATGTTTAGCTGCTGAAAATATTTCAGGTTTATTGTTTTAATGGGAGGAGCAACCTGTCCATGCATCTCCGTTAGAAAATGATGGGATTTTTGCTGCCAGAATTGGAAAATACTTGATTAATATTTTAGAAATATTCAAGATATTCAAAGATACTGAACTCAAAACAAGAGAAAAAACAATAAATGTAAAAAAAATCAAGTTTTGAAAATAGATTCTTCAAAGAAACCACTTTGAAGTGACATTTTTTAAAACACAATAAATACTTTCACCTCATATTTTAGGTATTGTTTAGACTTTGTTACCATTAACCCAAAGATAGACTAGATGCATCATGAAGGAAAAAGATATTTTTCTTAGTCCAAAAAAATTAAAGAACTCTAGAAAAAGTTTAAAAACAACATCAGAATGAATAAAAAATCTAAGTAGAACATTGAAAAAAATACAATTAATCTAATATAATAATATCGAAAGAATATTTTACGGAGAGTAAAATCTTTTTGGACATTTGTACGTTTATTTTTTTATATATAAAATTACATACAAGTAAAGAAATTTGAGGGGTTTTTCTTTTATTATTTAGCACTTTGAATTGTCTCTGTACATGAAATGTGCTATACAAATAAACTTGCCTTGCCTTGCCTTGCCTTGCCTTGCCTTGCCTATTATTTACGTTATTTCTAACTTAATTTTGACAGAATGCGTTATTATGGAGAGTAAAATATTGAAAGTTATTTAAGGTTTAAGTTGATTTATTCTTGAATAATATTCCTGCCTGTTTTTATTCATATTTATGTTAAAATAAAGTTAAGTTTTTATTATTTAAAAGTTTTAACAATTCAGTTTTTTTATATGTTTAGTAAATGTTTATCCTGGTCGACCTGCAGTGTGTTTTGGATTTTGGTTTTGTATCTAGATTAGATAAAAATACGAGACTATTATTGAAGAAATTGCGGTTTATGTTTGTTCCTCTGTTCTTCTGCTCAGGATGGTGTTGATGAAGGTGATAATATGTGTTTTTGTTGTATGTCTCTGTCTGTTTGTTTCTAATTTATACTCCTGTTCTTTTTTCTTCCTCTTCTCACACTGAGACAATGGCAAAAACAATACCCATTTTTTTTTTTGAGCATTTATTCAGGCATTTCTTATTACCGTAAGTTGAAGTCTTTTGTTTTTTTATTTTTTATTTGCAGAATGTCTGTTTTGTTTGTTCGTTTGCAGTTACGTTTTTTGCTGTGATGTCTAAACTGACATTTTTTTAGCATAAACAAACCAAATCACCCAAAATATCATAACTGATACAATCAAAATCTAATTCAAAAATTAATATTTAGAAAAATATGTTTGCAGATTTTATTAAAGGGTTTGAAAAACATTTTAATTTACAGAAAAGTAAATTCTATGATGTTGTGGGCTTTACAGGATTTTGGATTCTGCAAAAATGGTCCATTCATCTGGATCGAGGATTCTCAAGACTCTGACTGGAGTCCAGCTGATTTTCTGACCAGTACAAGGAAATCTACGAACATTTTTAATCAGAAAATGACTCCATACGCTCTACATGATCTGAGGTGCTACATGAGTAAAGAATGCTGTATGAACAGTGATGCTTTCTGCATCTGGACCATTAATATCTGGGCTGGAGGATGTAACACGTACACAAACACAAAGCTACTTTCCTCTGATTTTTTTAACTTTTCTGCTTAAACAGTAAAAAAAAAAATAATAATTTCGTGTCGACTGCAACCCCACTAACAACAACACAAATACTGTTTCCTAAATGTCTTTGAAACACTTATTTTAGCACAATTGGTGAGCTAAAATGTGCATAATAATATTACATTAATCACATCAAATTACATGAGGTGTCTCGATCACCAAACTTTAAAATAAGCAAAATAAAAGCACAGCGTTATTATTGAACCTAGTTTTCTTCCAAAATGTAGGTTGTTTTTTTGTGTTTTCATTGACAGCTTTTGTAAATCAGACTTTATCTGAAGGTGCTAAGAGTCCGTTTCACACTTTATTGCAAAAAGCGTAAAACCGGAAATTTTTAATTTCACTGAAACTGTGAAAATGAGTGAAAACACAAGAAAGGATTCATCTGTTTGAATTAAAAGACACAAAAACAGACAAAAGAAACATTAAATTTGTTCTTAATAAACACATTTTCTCCTTTTAAATGTATTGTGACTCTTTTCTGGATATTCGTGTGACTTGTCGCCGTCCTTCTTTCTCTCCAGTCGTTCTCCTTTTCCCTCCTTACTTCCTGTATTTGCCTCTTGGCAACACCTCTGTCATTTCATCCCCGACTCGCTCCATCTTTCTGCAGACCATTAGTCAGTCCTGGCTGCTCTTTAGTTGTTATGGAGACTAACGGATAAGGGATCTAAAAATGGTTTCCTCGTCCAGGCAAACGTTAATCAGCTGATGGCCGTGACACACATGTGGTTTCCCACACGGCTCCTGCTAGATTATTTTTTAACCGAAATTCAAACACGGGGATGTTATTTATTTGTTTTATATATTTAGATTTATTTAACTCCAAGTTAAAATGATAAATAGTTGTGCTGGATTGTCATCGGGACCAAAATCTGTGGTGTGGAGCCGTCACTCTGAGGTTGAGTCACACATGATTCCACTTTTATAACTTCTTATTTTAGAAGGAGCAATAAACTCAGCTGTTTGCTGCAGATGGTGTCACACAGCAAGGAGGAAGATGATGAAGGTGGAGGGACGTATCCAGTCACTCATAGTTACACCTCCTGACTTTACTCTCTTTTTTATAAAGTCAGTTTTTAAACTGAACAGTTTATTTAGCCTCAGGAGCACCTGAGACAAATGCACTGCAAAATACAGGCCTAAATATTAAAAAAATAGGGATGTGAAAGTTGATGCGTTAATATTTTTAGTATTCTGTGATTGAGATTTTATTAAATTAAAGAGATAATATGGCATTTATTTGTAGTTTTTGGACAAAAGCAATCTTTTATTTTAATAATTAAGGTGAAGAACGAATGTCAGTCTGATGGCTGTAAGGCAGCAGTGGAACCGTTATGGGGGGCGGAGCCAAACAGAGCTGTCTGCCTTGAAAAAATCAAAGACCAATCATTATTTTCTTGTGTGGTGGGAGCCGACATGAATTATCCGAAATAGAAAGAACTGGGATTGTCTAAAAATTGTGGAAACTCTGTGGTTCACCGCGAAAGTCCCGCCCACTGATGCCGTGGAAGGTGAGGAGTTCAGAGAAGACAGACACGCCCCCACCTGTGAGCAGCCAACCTGAAATCCAGCTGAAATCCCCCCCCCCCAAAATTTTTCATTATTTTTTACAAACATAACAAAGAAAATGCCTGAGAAAAAAGTGTAAAGTAGACAGCAGTGCTCTTAGGACATAAATTGTAATTTCTGGCTGCCTGGTGTGACTTTAGCTTGGATTTTTTTGTATTTTCATTCAAAAACATGTTTATTAGTTTGTTGACAAGTTTTATTCTTGTTGTTTTTATAAAATTACACCTAAAACTTTCATTCTATGTAGTAAAAAAACAGTTTGTTAAACATTTTTGGGCGTTTCATAGCAAAATTAATCCCAGTTTTCCAGATGTAATTTTCTGTTTTTGCTTGATTTTATGTCCAGTGTGTGAATATAACATGAAAAAATGACAAAATAAAGGAGGTGTTACATAAGTGAGGTTGTGCCGATTAAAATGATACCAAATAAGCAGGTAGTCTTTCAAACTGAAAATACAGAAAATTCAAATATAGACAAAAACAGAGTTTTAGCCGCCTAGTTCCAAAGGGTTAAAAATTACAAAATTTTGTGTGTGATTTCATATTGTGATTATTTGCAGATAATAAGTGGCTGGCAAATATTCGTACAAAAAAAAAAAAAAGAAAGAAAAAAAGGCAATTAATTGCGATTCATTTTTTCCAGATTTGCGATTAATTCGTTTTTCTTTTTTTTTAATCGATTCCCGGCCTTAGAAAAAAATTAATCAAATAAGCAATTAAGGGATTAGAAAAATGGTTTTACTAAGAATTCTTATTTTAGGAACAAAAATCTAGTCAGTAAGTCTTATTTTTTAAGTTTATTTTGCTATTAAAACACGTTTGATCAGATTGTTTTTCATGCAAATAAAAAATAAGTCAAATTTGATTAAACAAAGTTTATTTTGCTTTCTTAATTTTCAGTTTTTGCTGTGTAAAGGGGTAAAAACAACCCAGACAGACACAAATCCAGCTGAGGAAGGAGGCTGACTTCCTGACAATAGCCACCGATTGTTTCCTTATAGCAGAGTTGTAAAATAAGTTAAATATGCATCAAATAAAAACCTATACTATTAAATACAGAAGTGGTATTTCCAAACCACATTTTAAACACGTTAAGTTTTGATTTAAAAATTGTGATGAAGGAAGGTAATTTAAAGCTGAGACCCTGCAAATAAAAAAACAAAAATCTCTCCAAAGCTGAAAAAAAACCTTCCAGAATCTGTTGGAAAATCAACATATTCACATAAACGAAGAGTGAGGACATGAATTTGCTTAAAAATCAAAATAAAAAAAATAATAAAAATTTTATATCCCTCAGGGAAAATAAAAACTTGAATCATTTGGTGTTGGAATGATCAGAAAAATGATTGTCAGACTCAAAAAACAAACACACAAATGCCAAAAAAGCAACAAAATCTTCCAAAAATCACATGAATGAAGAATAACAAAGGACAATAAATTCTGTAGTGCACCACCTATTGGTAGACACCAGAATCACAGGGAAAATAAAACATTAATAAGGATTATCAATATTATTTATTCCAGATTAAATCGTTTAATTGGATGACACCATTGCTTTAAATTGAACTTTATGTGCCAGTTAAACTGAAATATATATGTAAAGTAAATAAAGTTTTCCAAATTACAAAAAAGTTTAAAGTTTGTCTCTGCGGACAAATGAAAACTAAAGTAAAATGCATGAAACGGTCAAGTTTAAGTGTTAAACAAACAACAAATAATTGTTGAACATTTATAGAATATAAGGTCCATTAGAGCCTCCAGGAAATGACAATTTTAATACTTGAAAATGAATATTTTTTAATACAAAACATTGACATTTGATTGGCTGTCTAGACAAAATAAATAAATAAAATACCTCCACTGTTGTATGAGCAGGCCCTAGTAAAACAACAACATTCAGTCTAGAAAAACAGAGGCTTTCCCAAACCGAACAGGCTGCACACCCGACCTTGGCATTCCCTCTTTGGTAGAAAAAGGAAGGTGAAGGTTGGCAACAATCTGGTGAATCTGAATCAGCTAAGGGAAGCAAAACACATGGCCTATTTGGCAGAAATATGGAATTTGGCAAACTATTAATTTTCTCCCTGGAGTTTTTGTCCTGCCTCAAACACAAATCACGGTTGATCTTTTACTATCAGTTTAAGCTGCTGTTACAGATGAAGGAATTTTAAGTTATAAATTCTCCGTGGTGGTTGAGTGGTCCACATCAGACAGTTTTGGGGCCAGCCCGTTAAGATGTAACGAATTCCTGTAATTTATTAACTTTTGTCAGTAACTGTTGATTTATCTGAGCAGTTTGATCCTTTAAGACAACATAAATGCACATTTTAGTGAAAGTTTTTATGTACATAAATGGCTTAGTATGTAAGATG
>NC_050515.1:6499819-6544086 GCF_002922805.2 Oryzias melastigma
CTTAACAGAATGTAAATAGATTCAAACAAGTATGACAAAGAAAGAAAAAAATCAGCAAGGAAAACTAAACAAAAGTATTTTAAAAAATGACCCAACAGTCCTATATTCAACATTCATGAATGAATGTTGAATGATATGTAACACTTTCTATTAGTAATGTGCAGGTGTATCAGGAAATGCAACTTTAAACTGTTGCTTATCGGTCCAAAGACACTTCAAATTAGCTGATTCACTAATTTGATTACATATGTAGTTGCTGTATAAGCATTTTTCCTCCTCTTCCTTTCTTTTCTGACCTTAAACTGTCCTTGAGGGCTTGTTTTGCTGCTTTTTCATCCTTACAGTTTTAAATTAGCACTAACAGATAACACCCCCTTAGGCAAGGAGGGGAGCAGCACCTGGCAAAATTGTTGATTATGTCAAACTTTTTTCATGGTTTTAATTATTATCTTTTTTTAAATCATTTTTACACTAAATGAGTGATTTTTTAAACTGAAAAAAAAAAAAAAAAAAAAAGATCGCAGTTTGGTGCCCCCTCCAGCAGATGGCACCCTAGGCAGCCGCCTAGGTCAACTATCCCCAGGGCCGGTCCTGGGGGGAGACTGAATGATCTCATGAACCCAGACATGAAGACGTGATTACAGATATTTTTATAGAGTTTTTTAAAATAAGCAAATCCGATCTCTAAATATCCTTTTTCTCTTTCATGTCTTGCAATGAGATATACCCAGATGCCGCTCCATGTAGCGAAAACATTTAATAGAAGCTCCTCCCACAGGTGTCTAAGGCACCAAGTACACTTTTGGGCAGAGAATTTTGATGCGAGTCTGTTGTGATTACTGAAGTATAATATGATTAAAAAAAGGAGTATTTGTCTTCAGCAAATACTCCAGCAATGCTTCTGATTTGATTAAACGTAAAAACCACGAGGATCCTGAGTGGATGATACGATGCTGAGCGCTATAGATTGACTGAACAGCAGGCGGTCATTTTAAGGAATCCTGTACTGATCTCATTGACGACACCAATCTGACAGGTGTCTGGTGTTTGTGCGAGTTAATAAAGTCACTTTAGTCAGCAGGAGCTGTCACACTGATGACGCCCCGTTCTGATTGTCAGCCGTGATGAGTGAGTAACAATGACATTCGGCGCAGAGGCGACAGCTCCCAGCTGCGAGACAAATCTGTTGTGGCAGCTGTCGAGCTGTGATACGGAGAACTTTGGGACTTATGTTTCATGTCCATGTCAAGCCATGATACAAGACCACACTCCATAATTCACTAAAACAATCATTAGTCATTATTGCTCTTGGAGAAAACATTTCAGATAATTGAGGGTTTTATGCTAATTTCAGAAAATCGTTTTGCAGGAACATCAATTATGCGACACGCTCTGTTAAAGCAGACTTCCTTTTATTTATCAGAGGGAAAAAAGTGCAAACTTCCACCTGTTGGGTGAACCAGGTTCAGACTTATGGTTTTTACTCATCGTTTGTCCTTTTTATGCCCCATATTTACTTTTAATTCAATTTAACTCCTTAAATCAATCCACACAAATTTAAAAAGTGTCCTATGTTTAAAGGTTTAAATGATTTAGTGTAAGAGGTTTAAAAGTTCATAAAATAAAAAAATAAAAAACCTAAATTGTCTAATTTTACTGTCCCAGAAGAGATAACATGCAACATTTATTTCATTGAAGTAGCTTAACGATTTTTTTGTATTAATTTCCCAATTATTTTTTTTGCATTTTTTAACATTTGAGATCATTTATACCATTTATTTTATTTTTATTAGTTATTAAAAACTCAGTAACCACCAATACAAAAAATGTAAAAAATGTAATTTTATTTAAAGGAAACTTTAATATTCTGAAATAAGAAGCTTAATACTAACATAATTTTACAGCATTGCTTTGTTAGAGAGTTGTTGTTGTTTTTTATAAGTTACTTAAAAGGGCCAATTCCATGCAAAATCAACTTTAAAGTGTATTAACGGACATTAAAGGGAACTTTAAAGTAAACTTATTGGGTTTTGGTAACTGAGAATTTATAGCATTTAGTTTTTTTTTTTTTATGTGTTGCATAAAAAAACTGAATTATAAAGTCTGAAATCTGTGGTGTGAATAGATCAATTTAAAGAATCCCTTAATCGCCTATTCATGCAAAATCAACGTTTAGAGCTTTTAAGTGCATATAATGTTGATTCCTCACTATAATTAACGCCAAAACGGGAATTTGATCGGTTGACACATTCCTGAATAATCCTCTAAAAACCTGCTCTCTGAGCACCAGCCCCTTCCAACCCACAATAATGAGCGGGTTCTCACGTGCTGATGTCACAAAGCGAGAAACTTCAAGGTTCTCGCAGAGCAGACTCCTTCAAGAGGAGTCTGCTCTGCCAGCACCCCCCCCCAGGCTAACACAAACACCCAATTTCTCAGCAAAGGTAGCAGTACTTAGCCGCTAGCTTTACCGCTCAGCTAGCTCAGCTGCTAGCCCAGGCAATCGCTACAAGCAGTGTAGCGTTGGCCGGAGCCTTTTAAAGAGAGAAATACAGTATATCTTTGCAAAAGTTAAGGGAACAGGATGACGGGGCCAGCTCTAGTTTGACATCATGAAAGGGGCGACATCCACAAGCAGCTAAAAGCAGTTCTACTTGAAGTTTTGGAGCATACAAATGGTTTCACAAAAAAACTGCAATGTTTTTTTTTAAAAAAAAGATTCTTACAGTCTCAGAAATTGCATTTCAAAGAGATTTTCAGGCTTTTATTCCGAGGTGTGTGCTCAAACTCCGCTTTTACTCATTTTCTGTTACAAAAACATTAACATATTTTTTCTGATCTAATGAAGAAAAAAACCCAACAAATTCTTCCTCATAAGTGTGAATTGTGCCCACTTTGGTCATTGTTTTGAAAATGCTGCTCCAACTTCCCTGAACAACAGGATTTCATCCCGACGCTGAAAAGATTCAACAATCATTTCATCTCTCAGAAGGCTCCAATCCTCGTGGATTTTGCCAAAACAGTCTTTTATTGGAGCCTGTTGGGGAGAGAAAAAGAAGTAATCGGCTTCCTGCACAGAATTCAATTTTCTCAAAGGCGTTGCCTTAAATTGGATTTGCAGGGAAACTGCCAGGTCATAATAGAGAAGTGTTCCTGACTTTCCTCTCAGTGTTGGTAACTATTACTAGTACAAAAATGAACTCTCTTTTATTGACGTAACTTCCCTGTAAAGACCAGTCAGACAGCGGTGACTTTGTCAAACTACTTTACTGAAGATGTCACCGCTCGATGATTGACAAATTCTATTTTTTGGTAAACACACAAACCAAAGTGTTTATTTGTATTCTCTCCATAAACTGGGATCTGTGAGGGTCTTAACTGAGAGCTCACAGTGACAGCCTGACCTGGGGAAGGGTCCTCGGTCACCATGGAAACCGCTCAGGGGGACATATCTCCCCCTGTTGTGTCTGAACTCATCAATTGATCAGAAACAGATGGAAGTGTGTGAGTGTGTTTTTTCTTTCTGTGCGTGAGAGATAAAAACAAGAAGGCCAAGAAGACATAAGGTGTTATTGGCCGATGACTTGCAGTAGTGGCACATTTGATTTATACGTGTGAGTGAACGCGCACGCCAACAGGAGGACACGCTAACTCACCCGCCCACTCAGACCAGACAGCCTGTTTTCAGTTTCGGGTCCGATGACAGTATGTTCACACGCTAACAGCTTCACAGAGACAACATTGGGGGAACCAAACCTAACACTCGCAGAACTCAGCCGGAGGAAAGAAAACAGAGAAGTAACTCCAGGAAGGAGCCTTAAATATGAAGAATGACTGGTCACAATTCTTTTGTTTTAGAAGTTTTCTTATTGTTAACAAGAAAGTCTGGGTAAATACTTGATTCTGATTGGCTGCAGGATGCTCATTATATTGTGATAATGTACACTTGAAAACAAATGTTTTACATTGTGTTGTTTTGATTTTATAAATTGGTGAATGTATTTTATATTGCATTAGTTTTATAATTAGGGCTGTAAACATTAACATATTAATCAAAAAGAATTAACATGTTAACATGAATTAATCAACGAATCAAACCTTCATTTTAACTCGGCGGTTCAGGCTTCCACGGCGTCCGTGACAACATTTTGTCGGATATTATCCTGCTGATACCACGGTGCCCTTACAAAAAAAATAAATATTCAATTTTGTTTTTTAGTACTTCATTTTTGCAATTTTTTAGGTTTATATCACTTTTTTTTTACAAAAAGTGCCAGTGCCATATTGTACAAATACATTTTACCGGGTAAAACATAATTAATCGTGATTAATCATAACACAAAAGTGCGATTAATCAGATAATTTTTGGAATTGAATAACAGCAGTCAGTAAAAACAAATGTTCTTAATGTAGAGTTTCCTGTGTGATTTCATTATGTGATTATTCGCAAACCATAAGTGGTCGGCAAATACTGCGACAAAAAAAAAAATAAAAGAAAAAATTTAAGTGATTAATCACGATTAATTTTTCCAGGTTTGTGATTAATTTCTTAATTTATTTTAAATCGATTCCCGGCCCAATTTATAATATATTTTATATTGTGTTTTCTATTGAATTTGTTTTTTGACATGCTTGATAATGTATTTTATATTGTATTTCTTTAAAAAACAGTTTAAATGGTAAATATGTTAATAATGTTTAGGCATTATGTATTGTTTTCTAAAGGACTACAGATGGAAATGAGCTATTATGATACAATCTGGTTCAAGCATCTTTGCTTTTTAGGCTCAATGTATTTGAACACTGTCCTGATAAATGAATAAACAAACAAACAAACAAACTTAAAACAGTTTAACCCAGTGGTCCCCAACCTTTTCAGCCTCCAAACCGGTTTAAAATTAGAGAATATTTTCACAGACCTGTCAGAAGTTAAAGTTCAAAAGTTGGCATTTTCAAACTTCCTGTTGAAAATCTATTTTCAAAATAAAATGCTACTGCCAGAAGTTAGTTTTAAAAAAAGACTTAAAATATCAGTAGATATTTTTATAGAGATGATAAAGATTCAATGAAACAAAGCTATTGATTTGAAGTCGTTTCTATTTTTTTTTAAATATCATTATTTCATAAAGGAAACATTATATGATTTTTTTTCTTGTTTAATGTCATTTTAACATTCAATCCGGACTCCAATTACCTTCCAGGGCAAAAAGATTGATCCTAATTTGTCTTTACTAAACCATAAGAACTAAACAACCAACTGAGTAACCAACTAACCAACCCATTGACCGAGCAACCAACCAATGCCCCAACTCACCAACTAACTAGTGTCTTTCTTCAGCTCCTATTTTAGCAAACTCTTAAGTAAAGTTGAAGAAAAAATAAAATATTATAAAAATCAACATAATTTATCTAGATGTGAAATAAAATAATTAAATAACAAATTACGCTTTATTTTAAACACAAATATGTATTTGTTGCAGAAAGCAGAGATTTTTGTTCAGAAATAATGTTGCAGCTGAAAAGTTTAGCAGGTTATGAGGTGACAGAACAGCCGCTCACTTCTCCAGCCTTGAAGGATGGTTCCTGCTCAGCAACAAATGAGATGTTTTGTTCTCTCCCACCTCAGAGACAGCCAGAGTGATGGTTGTTTTGACCCAAACATTTCACATTCGACACGAGGCTCAAGAGCAAACCTGGTAAAAGTCATGAGGAGTCTCCAGCTGCAGCACACATAGAATGCTACAAGACGTATACCAAGCTGAATACTGAGAGGACAACAGCAGATACCAGGATAATTTAAATGGAGGTGTGAATATATGAAAATAAAATTGAAAAAATGCTGATCTAATGTACAAATAGATTAAACAAAACAGAAGTCAGGATGCACTCCACCAATCACGTCCCTTTCAGGGTTAACCACACCCATTTTAAGTGTTTAAGATCATGCAAAAATGTTTGTACGCAGTAATTTATCAGGAATGAGCTGCAGGACTTCGGGTTGGACGACGATCGTCGTAAATGGGTTAAAAACGTCTTGCTTTGGATTAATATTCCTGCCTTTTTATTATTTATAATTATGTTAAAAAGTTACGGTTTTAACATTTTAAAGATTGGGATTCTGATAGCTTTTTGGACTATGTTGGCATTTACTATCATTTTTTTTTGTCGGTATTTTGGAGCTTAGATAATGTTTCAGCTACATGCTAGCTACTTTAGGCTTATTTCAGTTTGTTGGGCTATTTTGGAGTTTAACTAATATTTCAGCCGCATGTTAGCGGTTTTGGCTAACTAAGGCTTTTGGGGGGCTGTTTTGAAATTTTGCTAATATTTCAGTTACATGATAGCTGATTTAAATCATTTAGGCTTTTATCTTTTTTTAGCTTTTTAGGCTGTTTTGAAGTTTAGCTAATATTTCAGCTACACGCTAGCAGTTTTGGCTAACTAAGGTTTTTTGGGCTGTTTTGAAATTTTGCTAATATTTCAGTTACATGCTAGCTGATTTGGATCATTTAGGGTTTTCTATTTTTTTTTTAGCTTTTAAGGCTGTTTTGAAAGTTTAGCTAATATTTCAGCTACATGCTGGCCGTTTTGGCTAACTTTGGCTTTTTTTGTTTTGTTTATTTTTTAGGCTAGTTTGGAGTTTAGCTAATATTTTAGCTGCCTGTTAGCTTTTGAATTTGACACCCCTGATTTACAGTATTTGGCATGCAGTTTTTGGTAGCTGTATTACAAACTTAAAATGAGCAATTAAGGCGGCCAAAAAATAGAATGAAAAAAAGCTAAAACAACAATTTTAAAAAAGGAAAAAATTGGTAAAAATTTTAAAAAAAGAGAAAAAAGAAATGATAATTGGGGCCAAATTTGACCCAATGGATTCTCCAGGGTTAAGTAACATAAATAACAAAGGAAATGAATTATGTTTGCTTGTTCTTCGTCATCTGTGACGCTTAAACACAAAATATCTAACATCTTTTCAACCATTAACACAATAATTCCAGCAGATTTTGAAGTAGAAAAGCGCTGTGGAATTACCTTGTCAACTGTTGAAAAGTTATAGAAAATCAAAGAACATAAACACTGGAGCTCCAGTGTTAAAGCGTTAATTGGAATTTCTTGTTAAGTTTCTATGCATTTATTTCCACTAAAAATCCCATAAATGGGTTATTTCAGTTTTTTGGGCTATTTTGGAGTTTAGCTAATATTTCAGCCGCATGCTAGCGGTTTTGGCTAACTAAGGCTTTTTTTTTTTTTTTAAGCTTTTTGGGCTGTTTGGAATGTGTGTTTTTACAAATATGGCTCCACATTTAAGAACACGTTTTGCAAAAAAGCAACATTCGTTGTTACATAAACAAAAAGTGGAGTTTTTTGTGAGCAAAAGAGAACAGGCTAAGAGGCCGGAAGCCCTTTAAAAGATGTTATCACGTTCACTGTGACCTGCAGACAGCTCTTAAGCAACAAGTGGCTTCCTGTCAGAAATCTGAGAGCTTTGAGATCTTCATCATGTTTGAGATTCTGTTCACTCTTCAGAACTGACCCAGCATTACGTCTGCTTCAGGTTTGACAGGTTCTGAAAACAGTATTTCAGTATCATTTGAAAATGTGATTATTCTTCTGTTTTTGAGATACTTATTTTTTAATAATAAAAAAAAAATCTGCAATGACTAAGTTACATATTGGGATTTGGAAATATGTTTTAAACATTTTGTCAGTTTTTGCAATAATAATAATAATAAATTATTATTAATAATAATACACTATTTGACGTGTCATCACTTTCTTTTGCACCATTTGACTCTTTAGTTGACTTCAACTGTATAGTTTATTTTTTAAAATTAATTTTTGGGGCTTAGAAAAATATTTATATGCTGTCAACATTTTAAATACAAATATGATTTTATTGCATTTATATTTATAATAGAAATTTAGAATAATAAACAGGCACCTCGACCTATTCAATATGGCGTCCAACTTTGCGTACACAACAAGCCTATATAGCTCATTGGTTGTGTTGAGCATCTCTGTTTTAGAAGAATTTTTGCTTTAATCTGAGAGTTATTTCAAACATTAATGATCAATGATAAATATGCAAAAGCCACGCCCCCTAAGAGGAGATTCCAGAAACAGGGGCTTCAGATCAACACGAAAAAATGTATTTTTAAGACATCTAGGCTGTGGGATTTTGGTTAAAAAGGCCAGCACTTTTTCTCCTCCTCTTCCTTCATATGAACATGCTTCTATCTGAAACTAGAGCTTTTGCTTCTTTTTCTGAGCTCTCAGCATCTCCTGCACCAAGGAATCCATCACTTCCTGACCAGATGAACACATAAGAAGATTAATTTGATATGGAGAAGAAGCACAAAAGCAATTCTCTGTCTGACACCTGGATACAGACGCAGGTGGATTATCACAGTTTCTTTGGTATACAGATCAGATTTTTTTTTTTTTTTTTAACAGAACAATGTAAACAATTGAAGCTTTGGCACAATTTAGATTAGGAAGATCTACCACACATCAGGAACTCTGGGCTGCATTAATGTCACTCCTGAACTACATTTCTCAACTTTTTGTCTCAGTTAATCACATTTCGCACTTAAAATTGTCACTTCTACAAGTTATTCTTCACCATGGTCTGTCCTTAAACCTCTATCAGCGTCTAGGCCAGGAGTCTGCGAACTTTAACACTAAAAAAGGTGTTTAATCCAGAATCTTACTGAGCGAAAACCCAGATCACTGCTTAGAAAAATACAATTTATTTATGTTTTTGTGTCCATCAAGCCACTCATTTTAATTTTTACAATTTCAACAGTGTTATATTTCTTTTACATTACTTTTGACAAGTTCCTTTCAAAATAAAATTAAATGCGGTGTTAAATAAGAGTCTGCTTGCAAGCTTACGCTATTAATAAACCACTCTGACAAGAGATCAAACCTTTCACCCTAATTTTGGTTGGGCATCTGTTCATTTTGGAGGAATGGTTTAGATCAGGGTCCTGCAACTTTCAACACTTAAAGAGCCATTTGGGTAAATTTATCTCTGATGACATCCCAACAGGAGCCACAAAGTCTTATTCATTTTTCAGGAAAATAAGAGCCCGATTTGTTTTTTATAATGTTACTTTTATGATAGCTAAAAACAAGCTTTTTTCAAATTTTGAAATACTTTATAATTTTTTTTTAGAGATTTCACATGACTTCCTTTCAAAATAAAAGACATTGTGTGTGACATCTGAATGCAGCAAATCATTCGATTTTTTTAATTTTCAGACAAAAATGTGCAAATCTTATTATCTAAATTTTACTACTAAACTTTAAACTAATTTTTTTGCAAACACTTGAATGTTTAAAAATAGAAAATCTGTCAAAAAGCTTCTGATCCGTAAAGTCCTTTAACTGTTGGTGAATGAGTGGCATCAAGTGTCTTTTTTTTTTTACTTTACTACTTAATTACTTTTTACAGTTATACTTTAAAAAAGAATGTTGTAATTTTCTTTAACCAACGAGCCACAATCAGAGGGGTCAAAGAGCCACATGGGGCTCCGGAGCTGCAGGTTGCAGGTTAGTGTAATAACAGCAAGAGTTAAAAGAAAAGAAAAAAATGTTAGTTTTTACTCATGTAAGATTTCCTCAGTTTAAAAACGTAATAAATGTACCAACAAACTTATTATTTATAGATATTGTTAATGTTTTTCCTTAACCCTTTAACACCGGAGCTCCAGTGTTTATTTTCTTTGATTTTCTGTATTTTTATTTTGTTGACATGATGATTTCAGCAGATTCTGAAGAAGAAAAGCAGCTTGATGGAAAGAACTGATGGATCGAAGTTCTGGTCAAACCGCTCGTATTGGATTAGTATTTTAGCTGCTGATCGGGTCACTGAAAACGTCACGTACCCAAATCTGAGTTCCTAATTGGCTGATGTGACGTAGCGACCTGTCAGACTTCTGTGATGTGCTGTGAAATGCAGCCAGATATTCGAGCGCTGCACGCTCTTGTGCTCACCGGTCTCATAAGAGCCCGCCCACTTTCACAGGAAAGGCAGAAGGATTGGCTAGAACTTCCAAGTACTGAAGAGAGAAGAAGTGATTGACATGTCCCAAGAGCAGGGGGCTTCAACCTGAGGTTGCAGAGCCTCCTGCGGCTCTTTTACCCCTCAGTTGTCTTTGGCTTTAAGAAAAGTGTGCTGCACCCTAGCATTTAGTTGTTGTCATAATGAAAGAAAATGTCACGTTTGACTTGTTTTTCTTACATGTTTTATTCAAAATCTGCATCCCCTAATTGCTCAGATTTCTCCTCACACATGCGCTCATCTGATCTATCTCCACAAATATGAACGTAATAAAAAGGTGGGTATGAATCCTGCTGGGAGCGAAGCTGCACGCTTTTATCTGCAGAGAAGGAGCTGCTGCCTCCGTCTAACCACTTCTACTCCCATCAGCTCTAAGTCCATCCCTGCCACCCCCCTCTGTGCGTCTGGCACTAAGCTGTGACACCAACCCTCGGTGGGTGTTGCCCTCTGTCAACTGTTGCCAGTCTAATGTAGGCCTTGCCAGCCAACAAACCCAACCAAGGTGACAATTAGCACATGCAATTATGCAGAAATATACTTTTTTTTGTTTTCAAGCTCAGTGATTCTTTTATTCTGAAAAACTAATTTTTACTCTACCTCAATATCTCAGCTTCACTCTGCTGCCACTGGAACCAGCTGCTGAGCACAATGTGTGGTGACCAGAGAAAACCCACGCCCCCCTTCCTGTTTGAATATCAATGACGACGTCCTCAGCATCACAAAAACAGCCTTTGAGGATGGGGTGTGTATTTGTTCTTATCTCTCATCGGCTCACTTTGTCCGGCCTTCAGGAAAACACCAAGGCAACCAGAACACATGCTGGGGGCGGAGTCAGGAGGAGTCACATGCACCAAATGACTAATTCAACTAGCAAAAATTTTAGAGCATCGTCAACTGAGAAAACAAGAAATTACATTTGAAAAGCAAAAAGGTGATTCAATTTTAGTCAAAAGATATTTTTATTGATAGATTTAAATGACAAATGAATAATTAATATTGAGATTGTATCCATGTGGGGGAATGAATCAGACTGTTTTGTGTCGTCACAAAGTTTATCTTTTATGGATCAATTTGTGGAACAGACAATCAGGATGGAGATCATCAAATCCTGTCAGAGGGAAAGCTACACATCCAGAGTTAATCGGTGTTTCTGAATGTGAGTGAATGTGAATGTGTCCCTACAACAGACTGGTGACCCCCTCAGAGTGAGGCCATCTTCACCCAACAGTAGCTGGGTTGGATCCAGGAACCATGTTAACCCAAAGGGATTCAGTGGGTTTAAAGATGGACGGATGGATGGATGGACGGATGGACGTATGAAAGAATGAATGGATGAAAGGACGATAAAAAATGGATGATGAAAGGATGGATAAAAGAGTGACAGACAATGAAAGGATTGATGGATGGATGGATGGATGGATGGATGGATGGATGGATGGACGGACGGACGGACGGACGGTGTATAATGAAGGGTTGGATGGATATAAGGGTGATAGATAATGAAAGGATTGATGGATGGATGGATGGATGATGAAAGGATGGATGGATGAAAGGACGATTAAAAAATGGATGATAAAAGGATGGATGATGGATAATAGATGGATGAAAGGATGGATGGATAAAGGATGATGAAAGGATGATTTAAAAATGGATGATGGATGGATGGATGGATGGATGGATGAAAAGATGGATGGAGGGATGAATGAAAGGATGGATGATGGATAATAGATGGATGAAAGGATGGATGGATAAAGGATGATGAAAGGATGATTAAAAAATGGATGATGGATGGATGGATGGATGGATGGATGAAAAGATGGATGGAGGGATGAATGATGGATAATGGATGATGAAAGGATGATAAAAATGGATGATAGATGGATGGATGGATGGATGGATGGATGGATGAAAGGATGGATATAAGGATAGATGATGGATGGATGGATGGATGGATGGATGGATGATGAATGATGAATGGATAATTGGTATTGAAAGAATGGATGGACAGATGGACGGATGAGGGTCACACCCTCTAAAACGATGCGTGGCCTCTTTGTTGAAGTTTCCGTCTCCCAGATTTTGTAAACTCTTGATAGTACAGATTGTTTTCACCTATTTGACATGAGAGACTGAACCATTTACAGCAGGGGTCGGTCCTCGAGGGCCGGTGTCCTACATGTTTTCCAGCCAACCTGCCATTGAAGCTCCTGATTGGCTAAACACACCTGATCCAGGTAATCAGCAGAAGATAAGGCAGGATTTCTGGAAAACACGTGTGACCCTGCACAGGATGAAGAAGGAATAGAGAATGGATGGATGATGGATGGATGGTGGAATCCATGATATGGCAAAAGAGAATTAAATTGAAGGGCAGATATTTATAATTGTGAGGCCTCATTAATTTAGGAATAAAACATAAACCAGCAGACAGACAAAACCAGTGACCCTCCTAATAAAGTCTGAGCTGATGCCATAATATGAACTCAGTCTAATGAAGTCAGAAACCACTGGCGATGGCTGAGAGACGAGTGTAACAGGCTAATAAAGTCTGTGAGAGGAAAAAAGACAGACTGAGCGTTTGGATTATTCTGTCTTTGCTGTGGCCGGAATAATAATTTGGAAAGCGTCTCACTTCATCATGCTGAATATTAATACAATCAAAGCTGGAAGGCGTTGTAGTCCAGGTCAAGCAGGTCTCTGAACACAACAGTGAGAGAGAAACAGACGCCGGAGTGTTCAAATGGGAAACACATATGGAGACATTTGAAAAGGAAATGTAGAAAAACATGAAAGTGAGCATCTGAAATGCAGATTTGATGTTGAAGGACACTTTGGGGAACATGACCTCAGCAGACCTCCGTGACAAAAGAAACTGTGTTTTCAGAAGAAAGTTTGGGTTAGAAGCACATTTACACCTTTCTGTGGATTATCATTTCACCTGAGTGGCTCACTTTGCCTCAACGTCGTCCTCGAGGTGCTTGACTGTCGAATCAGCCGATCAAAGGAACACTACAGAAAACTCCTCTTTTGTACCGCCTCCTCTCCGCTCTCCAGACAGAGCACTATCATTAAGGAGCCCGAGTTCAGCTCATCAATAATCCAACAGCCAGAATCATGTAGAATTCTTTAAGAACCCAGACTGCTGCCTTCTTACAAATGTGAGCCGATCAATATTTTATTTGGGAACATTTGTGTTTGTGAACAAGACGGAGAGGTGTCAACCTGCAACGAATGGGGGGGTGTTATCACGCTCCTCTCTAATCAGAGTTTTTACCAACTTTGATGTCAAATTTAATGGAAAATTACAACTGATCTACAATATTTACAACCTCTGGCGCTTGTAGATCTTATTTAACTCTTGGATCTTCAGCTGCAGGTTGACAGAAACCTAAATAAAAATAAAAACTCTTCATGAAATTTCCATTTTGGATTTTTTTTTCTGACTTTATTAATCATTTTCAGCCCAAATTTAATCAACACATTTTCACACTATCTACAATGTCTTATATGCTTTTAGAAGACAGAACAGTAGCCTAAAATTGTAGTTTGCTTGCCTGTTTGCATGCATCCATTCAAGGCCTTTGTCACATCCATCCGCGCCTCAAGCGACGTTGTAAAATCCGCGTGTGGTGATTGTATCGTGAAGTGTTTGTAAGGTAATGGGAGTTAAACCATTGACATATATAGAGATGGACAAAGCAAGGCTGTGACGTCACCCATCCAAAATTCTTTACCTCCAGTTCCAACCAAATTAGATAAATTCAGTCAATGTTTTTCCATGGTATGGACATTTTGGGACCACATGACGTTAGTAAGTGGTGACTGGTATGAGTCATCGTTTCTATGGCAACCACTATCGCAATCAGGAGTGAGTTTGTTGGAAAACCTCACCCCTTCCACTAAATCTAAAAACACACCTTAGATCGCGGGCCGAAGAGGATAAACATTAATTGATCACTAAAACTAAATTTTTAAAACTTTAAAAATTTGATTTTTTTTCCATAATTATGAATAATAAAAAGGCAGGGATTTTATTTCAGAATAAATCAACTTAAACCTTAAATTACTCTCCATAAAAATATATTTTGTCAAAATTATACAAGTTAGAAATGATAGTAAGATAACATCGGGCTTTTAATAACAATAAAATAAAATGATCTGGAGGGCCGGATAGAATTACCCAGAGGGCCGGATCCGGCCCCCGGGCCTCAACTTTAACACATGTGCTCTATGAGTACCCACTTTGTGACATACGTGTGATGCTGTCCTTACAACACCCTCTAGTTGTTGACCGTGAGCAAATACAATAATACAGTTTGGGGTTGGACCTTAGTAGTCTTGATTTGTGGGCTTTGTTTATTTGTTTTCTTTAGGTAGTTTTGGTCAGCTGACTCTGACAGTCGACATATCGGGGTCAGCAGTCTCCATGACTTATTTTAAGTTTGGCTAAGGAGCCACCATGGAGAGATAAAAGAACCACGTGTGGATCTGGAGCTGCAGGTTGCAGACCCCTGACCTAAGGTATGAGTACTGTCTCCTTATGAATCTCACATGTATGGGGTGTCCACGTGATACACAAGTGCCAGGTGGATTCTACACACTACACTGTTTGTCCAATTTCCTCATTTCTAACAGTCTGGGTGCACACAAGAATCACACACTCGTCATGTGAAAAACACTAACAAGTCCCTTGCACAGTCTGCAGAATTTGCCAGTTTCTGTTAATGAACAACAAATATATATATATATATATACTCTCTTATCTTTATTCAATTGCTGCCAAAATTAGAAATAAATGGAAAAAACAGGATTTGAACTACCTAAACATGTAAAAGTTATTACAATAAATATATCAGGGTTGAGCTTTTGAATTGACTCCAATGGAAAATAATGTTAAAAATGTTCAGACGTTTTCTTTATCTTAGGAGGAACACAATGTTCCAGTGAAATAAGAGTGTAAATTATAAAACAAAGAGTGTCAAAACATCGATGACAAAACCTTCTAGAAATAACTGTAAAAACCTTGAACAATTAAGAGGAGCTAAAGAAGGTTGTTGTGTGTCTCACAGCAGCTCTGAATCCCTGTTCCCTTCCATTCACGACGCTAATCCTGTTTCACCGTTTGTCATGTAAACACGCTCAGTGCTAAACTCACCCACTGAGGACTACGATGAAGTCCATGACGTTCCAGCCGTTCCTGAGGTAGGATCCTTTATGGAACACGAAGCCCAGAGCGATGATCTTGATCCCAGCTTCGAAACAGAACATCCCAATGAAGTAAGGCTCCGTTTTCTCCTGTGAATAAAGAAGCACGCAGGTGAATGGGACGCCTCTTCTCTACGAGGACCATGAAGGCTGAACGCGAGTCTCACCAGCCTCTTGGACATGGGAGTCTTGTCCTCTCCAGGAAGGTGCTGCTCCAGCGCCAAGACGATGCAGTTGGCGATGATGGTGGTGAGGATCATGTACTCAAATGGAGTGGAGGGCAGGAGTTAAGGAGAATCTTAAATCTCAGGAACACTGAACACACATGGATGCAATGAGTACTTTACTATGATTAAGGTTACAGACCCCAAACTTTAATAACAATGAAAGTATTGAGAAATTAATCAGGTTCTCATTGAATTGAATTGAGAATGAAAATGTATTTTTTTCCAATATACAGATAATTTTTAAACATAGAGATATATACATGAATGTAAATAGATTATAAACACAATCTTAGTCAATAAAAACTAGATAAATTAGTAAAAGGGAAGTGGGAAAAAAGAACAATTTCATGATATATAATATAATATAATATAATATAATATAATATAATATAATATAATATCATAAAAAAATAAATATATATGAAAGTATGTTTTCAATAGAGTCATAAACGTGTCAATCATCATCATGAAACAATCTACAACAAATAAATAAAGTGTTTAAACTGATTCAGAGACGGATGATTCTGAATCCAGGACATGTGGTTTTGATCCCACAAACATTAAAGTCCTGAACCATTTTTTTTAAATTATGTTTTTCACTTTTCTGTGAAAAATACTAACCCTGTCTTTGTCTCTGGTCATCAGTTGAGACTTCTACGTTTTTACAGAGTCAAAAAATAGATGTTTGGTGTGAGAGCAGGAGAGAAGTGTGAATTGTGTTAGATCTGAATGTTTGGAGCTTTGCAAATGTACCATGCAAACTGTGAAACAGCTCAGACCTTAAAATTTAAACCATTTTAGAGAAAAATCAAGTTTTGTATTGGATTCAGATGCTGGTTTAGAAAAAAATAAAAGGTTTCGCTAATTATGGTGAAAGAAAGCCTGCAGAAAAACTATTACGCTGTCATGTAAGCTGAAGTCAGCAGTTACTCTGATCTTTCTGAGCCGGGCCGGATGTCCCGAGGGCCGACCCACGACCACCAGACACAAGCTTTACCTTATCTGAGGTCACTTACTGCACACAAACATGGCAGAGGAGTGATAATGTCTGTGATCTGATCCCATAAAAAGGGTCACGCTTAGGATAACATTCACTCCATGAAACATGAGATCCGTCTGTGCGGGATGTTGGTTCCTCTCCTGCTGCTCTGGGGATGAACTAAACTCTATCTACTGCTCTGTGTGGGAACTCTCACTTCTCCCGGTTTTCACAACAAAGCAAAGAAAGAACTGATGGATCCTGAATCTGCAGAGATGAAAGGGAAGAATGAAAGGTGATAATGAGGACGAAGAGAGGATGAGAGTTGAATAGAAATTAAGAAGCTTCCAAAACAGAAGTGAGGACAAAAAACCCAAATGAGGCTGACGTGGACGGATTAAAGATAGAAAGTCAAGGGGAACAAACCGTCTGCAGAGCTCTTAAACTAAGACTCCAACACAAACTGTGTGTAAATCTTTAAAACCCTCAAAATAAGAGATATGATGCTTCACGAGAGGTAATCAGTTTTCGATTTCCGTGTAATTGGCTTGTTTTGGTCTCATCTGGAGCTTCCAGCATCACGCAGCAACATCCTCTTAAACAGCATCAATAAACTGGAAGAGGCCAGAGGAGAGTAACATAAGAAGGGGGGGAAAAGTGAGGAAATGAAGACAGAAAGTCAGAGGTATCCACGGCAACAGGCTCCTCTCGCTGCCACCACAGTTACTGTGCAGCTCAATCGCCCGTGTGACAAAATCTTTGCACACATGAGCTGAAACACGGAAACTACATATTAACAACATGTGCTAAGCTAAGTGTTAACAGAATCTGAGGCATAAAAACAAGCTAAAATTAGTCAAATAAAAGCTAAACTAATAAGCAAACTGTCTCTTTGTTAAACCAAGTGAAAGATATTAAGGATTTCAAAGTAAAATCTAATTTAATGCAAAATAAAACTAAAAAATTATTATTTTTTTTAATGTAATATAAAGTAATTTGATGAAGACCCCTTCTGAACAGGCTAATTAATGTTCTTATCTCGATATACACAGTAAAAACTGAACTTTATTTGAAGAATTTCTTACTTTACATGAGTGTTTTTCAAACATTTTTGAACTGATGGGCACTTTTACCTTCATAAAAAACATAACCAAAAAAAAAAAAGAAAAAACTTTGCAGTCTGCGTTAGCAAAATACTGAGCACAATAGCACTTTTTAAAGAGACTTGTATAAGAAAACAAAAAGTATTTTTTACAGCGTTTTACATTTCTACCTACTTAGTGTGACAGATTGCTTTTTATGTCTCGGAACAAAGAAGAATACCTGGTTATTATGCTGTAAATTTTGTTGTAAATTTTGTTGTGAACCAAAAGGAAGAAAAAGGAAGGTCGAGATAAATACATCTAAAAAATAAAATTGAAGTTGATAATAAAAAGTTGTCATTTTTGTGTCAACTATGAGAGACAAAATGAGAAATAAATCCAGAAAAATCACATTGTTTTATTTTTAAAGAATTTATTTGTAAATTATGATGAAAAATAAGTATTTAAAATAAGGATTCTTTCCTGATTTTGTCTCTCATAGATGAGGTATATCTTTGATGAAAATGACAGGCTTCTCTCATCTCTTTAAGTGGGAGAACTTGCACAATTGGCGTCTGACTGAATACTTTTTTGCCCCACTGTATAAAGAAAATTCAGCTGTAAGTTGTGTTCCTGAGTTTTTTTTTATTCAAACTGTTGTAACTCAGGAGCAGATGAAAAAAATGACATTTGAAAAGATTGAATTGCACTGTACCAACAACCCCTCCCACAACTTAGAGGTGAATTTCTAATCAAATCCAGCCGCTCTGCAGAAACTATGTCATAGAAAACAGCACAATTTTTTTTTAAATTTTGACTAAAAATAGCAGAATTATAATTAAAAGATCACTGAAGTGAAAATAGATAAAAAAAATGTTCGCTTTGGATAATATTTCAGTATATGTTGTACTACTGATGCAGAAAATTTAGCATTAAGTGAAGAAAACTGTTGATTTCTACCTTGTTTGTTGCTGATAACATTAAACAAAAGAGATTTTTCCCTCACATTTTACTTTTAATAGTATTTGTCATCTAAAATAATAATTTAAAAAGAGAATATGCATGTTTAAACAGTATCTTTTAACTCCTTTAGCTGAAAATATATCAAAACAACACATGCTAATATAGCTTAGATTCAACGCATACTTTTCAAGTCTTTCAAATGAATTATCTGACAACAAAATGAAAGCTAACTGTATCTTTCATTACAAATCCAGGTGTTGAATCCTCTCCCCTCCTCTGCCGGGTGTCAACTCAGCTGAGGTGTAAATGTTAGTTGTGATCCGTCTACCAGCTTCGGTGATAAGGCGTCTCATGAGCCATCTGAGTCACGGTGACGCTGGCGCTCTGCCTCCACTCCGTAAACGTGCGTGTAAAAATAGACCGGGAGGCATGGTGTGATGTCGTGTTCGTCTGTAAATACATTCAAGCCCAGACTGGATCACAATTATCATTACATGGAGGTGAAAATCAAAGGAAATGCTGGCATGTTTGCCTTTAGACTGGTTGGTTTGAATCCCATCTTAAGGCAGAGGACAATCGGACAGAAAGAATAGATTTGATGGAAGTTTTTAGAATAAAAATGTGGAATTAGCATGAATGGCTTTTAGATATGTAATTTGACTCTCATTTTAGCAAAACAAAACTAAAATGTAATGGTATTGTTGCCTTATTTTTGTCTAAATATAAATATTTTTGGATAGCTGAAGGTCTCGACATTAGCAGTTCTGTCTGCGATTGATGCTAACAGTGTTTTCTGTTAGCAATTCTGTCTGCGTTTGATGCTAACAGTGTTTTCTGTTAGCAGTTCTGTCTGCAATTGATGCTAACAGTGTTTTCTGTTAGCAGTTCTGTCTGCATTTGATGCTAACAGTGTTTTCTGTTAGCAGTTCTGTCTGCAATTGATGCTAACAGTGTTTTCTGTTAGTAATTCTGTCTACGTTTGATGCTAACAGTGTTTTCTGTTAGTAATTCTGTCTGCGTTTGATGCTAACAGTGCTTTTTTGTTAGCAAGACAATGTTTTGCTGACACACGACACTGTTAGCAAACACTTTTGCTAGCAGTGTCAGCAAACAATCTCACAGCCAAATTTTGGGAAAAAAAAAAATAATAAAATCATGTATCTCTGATAGTGTTTGGGCCACTGGGCAAAATGTGGAGGTGGGCCAGGATCTGGCCCACGGGCCGTAGTTTGGAAACTCCTGTTACTGAAATAATGAAATAATGTTTTATAAGATTAATCAATAATCAACAAAAACTTCACTTTGTTACTTGAAAAAAAACAAAAAAAAACTTCCATTTGATCTGATTAAAACCGGATTACATATCTTTGCAAAACTTTAGAATGAAGTAACTAAGTAGGGGTGGGATTATATAAGTCCGCTACCTTTTCAAGCAATCAAACTCTACCTGACTTTAAATAATAATTCAAAAAATGAATGAACCAAATGTGGCATAAGTGTGTTTTTGTGTTTGTTTTCTATTTTCTAATCAATGTATGTCATTATTTCTGTAATGAGTTTGAAACATTTATGTGGCTTGTCCTGTATTTTTCATAATCTATGCTTGAAATAAACCAATAAATCAATAAAAAAAAAAACTATTGACAACAAATTACATTTGAAGCCACACTATAGTCAAGTTATGGATACTTAAAAGGTGGGAATAAAAAAATGTTTTTCTTCATTTCATCCCCTTTTCGAGCTAGAAAAATAATGTATCTGTTAAAAAAAACGTGACATACAGTTGTTTAAATGCATGTGTGTGGAATTTTGTGGTTAAATTAGTATTTTGTATGCTTAGAAGTATATAAGCTTGAAATAAATTAAGAAATCCTAGAGTTATAGTAATAAGTCACTCAGTCGACCTCACTGCTCTTTATACCAAATTTTTAGTCCAGATGAATCACAAACTATCAAAGTTTTACCTCTAAAAGGGTCAGAAGCAAACACAAAACAGATTTGCTATGAACAAATCTACTCAAACACAACATGCCACCTTTGTAGCAGCAATAATTAATGGTTAAATCTGGACTTTTACTGCTAGGAATTTTAGCAATTGTTTAAAACTGTGTTTTAAAAATGTTTCCTCACAAAGTTTTAAAATTTGGAAGAGAATCTTCTGGCTGTTCATAGAGTCATAAGTCTTAGAAACTATGATGTAATCAACCACTTTAATTAGAGTGAAAGAGACTCCTTTCTAACACCTTTTTCACCTTTTCTTAAAAGTCCGGCCATTCAGACATTAATGATCCTCTTTACTTGTTCAGTCAAAAACCAGCCTTAAAGCAAATTAAAAAACCTTCTGAAAGTGAAAGACAATGAAAAGAAGCCCCAACAACTGAACACAACAGTCATTTCCTTCCTAATCGTCTATTTCTATGATTCATGCAAGGATGCTGTTCAGTTAAAGGGAAACCAATGATGCTTTTTCACTTTAATCAGACTCCAGAGGAAAGGATTTAGAATTAAATCCATGTTTAATTCAATTACCAATAAGTGCATTTGAAATCCCATTTAGATAGATCAAAATGTATCCTTTAAATACCACAAAATATTACAAAAAATTTTTTTCCACTTCAGCTCTCACATTTTGATTTGTGTTTGCACAGCTGATGAAACACTAATAAGTCTAACAATCAATTATTTAGAAGTGTACCTTCTCAATGGGACACTTCCCACTGCAGGGGAGCACAGTGGGGATCAGACAGAAGGAGCAGCTGCCACTTCTCACTGGGCCAGCAAGGCTAACCCGCGACCATGTGCTCTTTTTAAGCCCCGCCTCTTCGCTTCAATCCACTGCATTCTACGGTGATCCACGACGGCAGCCACACTTCATCGGTATGGACTTACACACAGGTGCATAAAAGATACTATGCAGTCGAATTAAAATCAGCATGCAATGAAATCTTCTAAGCCCACATGCTGCTCCGCCTGCAGGGCTGCACACAAGCTCTCTGGATGAATCCTGAACTGATCATCTGCTGTTAAGCGAGTATTCAGAAAAAGGAGCCTCCAAATGCAAGACTGACCTTTACCAGGTGTCCTGCAGAGAGCGAGCTGGAGTATGCATGTGGACGTCTACCTGCTTCTGGATGAAGATGCTTTCAGACTATCAGAATAAGACAAAACTATGATATATTTCTCAATGTATTAATGTAACTATTGTCAATATATTCCTTATCTGGAAGTAATATTTTCAGATATGGTAATATATGATGCAATATGTTCTAATATGTACTGAAACATAGCATATATATAATCCCATAATATCTTATAACATAAGTCATACATTGAAAGAGGCATTATAAATATATATCATATAAATATACTTTAACATAAAATATAATATGCCCAAAAAATATGATGTTATATATATTACAGGTGCATCGCTATGACTCAAAGATGCTTTCTTTTTTCTTTTTGTGACGTAAATAATAATTTAGTATTACAGTCATTTTAACAATTAAATAATATAATTATTTCATAGCCATCCATACCTTTATACGAATAAATTTAAGTTGCAATATCACATTTTGAGTAGCTGCCGAACAAAAAATAAATTATTAACAATATATATGAATCGATAAAAAAGTCGTGCATTCATTTATTGCTATATATTCTGAAATACATGACTACGTTTCTTGATATATAATTCTTAATTCTTCTCTTTTATATATTTTTTCTAGTTTTTAGCATGTTCTCTAGCTTCACATGTATGGACAACATGGTCTTCCTCACACTCCAGTTCACCACGTCCTAATAGTTCAATGTTACTGCTTTATTTAAAAGAATTGTAAATTTAACACAAATAAATATAAGGAACATTTTTTTACTGTATTTGAGGTTTTTTTTATATATTAGATAAGTTTTTAAAATCCCACTCTGATCATCTTTTGCTCTATTTTCAAAATGTTCCCAGTGTTTTTTAACTATTATTATGCCGTTTTTATCCTAAATCAACCAACCTGTCGTTTTCCAAGAGGTAGTTTATGCAGAGAAGCAGGACTTTTTAAGAAGAGCCACCGTCATAATTTTGCTTTTAAATAATCTTACATCCGCATTTATAAAATGAATATTTAGCTCGGATGAGATGTGGATCTAATCGTACAGGTGGATGCCAGCGTAGCGGGATGAATTTATTCCTCATTCATAACAATTTTTTTATAAATACATACTCAGAAATATTATTTGAATCTTATTTATCTTGATTTATGTCCTCCATTATGAGAAAAATGCAACAAAAAAATAAAAAAACACAGTTTTCATCTCTAAATAAGAAGCAACTCCATGCGTGACATTTGAAGTGACACAGTTATGACCATCACAGTTGGATACTGACCAGAGCTCGGCATTCCACTCTTCACAACCTCATTAGGAAATAATGCAATGCAGGATGAAACTGTGAGTAACGACTATTTGTAATAACACGAGACACGACGATTGGACATCATTACTTAAGATTCCTGTTAGTGTTTGTTAATCAGATACAGCGAAGCTCATTAGCCGTAATGAGACACTCCCTCCAGCAGAACACATTAACCTGGAGGCCATTCAGCCCTGCAGCTTCCGGTCACAGTAACCACCGAGAACTTAAAGCCAGAACTGTCTCTCTTCTCCACTAAACTAAATGTTCCCATCAGTGCAGTAAAAACATAATCACAGCTAAAACCAGCACATGGCAGAACTGAAGCATCTGTGATGCAAAAACACCCCCAAGAGATTTTCTGTTTTACCAACATTAATAAAAAAGAGGAAATAAAAATAAACAGCTCTGGACTCAGACTCTTCTTAGATTTTAACAGTAGCAGGATCCATAAGTCAGTCAGTAAGGAAGCTGGTAAATGAAACCCAACAACAGTGTGTGAAGAGGCCCCACCTGGTGAGCTGCACAGCAGCACAAATGCATGTGGAGCATAAAATAACCATGCTTCTTTTCAGTTTTATTGTTGTCCTTTTAGTCATTAAATTCAGTGTTTTTCAACCTTTCTTGAGCCAAAGAATCCTTTTTTGACAAAAATTCCAAAGCACACCAGCATCCAAAAATGTAATAAAGGAGAAACTCCATAGTCTGTATTGATGTAAAGTCCTTTTGTAACAGAGGTCGGCAACCTTTAACAGTAAAAGAGCCATTTGGGTTTGTTTTCTACTGATCAAAACCTAGAAGGAGCCGCATGAACTTACTTTAGCCTTTAGCAAATTTGGATTTGCATTCATGACCTTCTTTTTGTTTTTTAATGAATGTGATTTATGCAAAGTATTTTTGGCATGAACAAAGGCAAAAATATAAGAAGAAACTAACATCCGTCAAAATGTGACTTTTTTTTACGTTTTCACCTTTTACCTTTAGTAGACGCCAAATTAGCGAAAATGCTAGCTCGTTGCTTAATTACTAGCTAAAATCTTAGCATGTTGTTAAATTAAAAGCTAAACTCCAAATTAGCCTAACAAACACATAGGAGGCCAAATTAGCCAAAAAGGTAGTTTATTGCTTAATTACTAGCTGAACTACAAAATAGTATAAAATTCCTTAGTAAACTAAATTAGTCAAAAATGTTAGCATGTTGCTAAAATAAAAGCTAAATTCTAAATTATCCCAAAAAACTTCAGAATATAACAAATTTGCTGAAAACATCAGCATTTTGCGAAAATATTAGCTAAGCTCCAAATTAGCATGAAATTCCTCAGTAAACCAAATTAGTCAAAAACGTTAGCATGTTGCTAAAATAGAAGCTAAACTCTAAATTAGCCTGAAAACCCTAGTAGACAAGAAACTAGCAAAAATGTTAGCACGCTGCTAAAATAGAAGCTAAACTCTAAATTTTTTGAAAATTACTATTATTTCGTTTTTCTTCAGCCAGAGAGATGAAAGAGCCACGTGTGGAGCCGCAGGTTGCAGACCTCTGTTTTGTAATCATTAAAGCAGAAAAAGCTGGAAGTTGCAGCTGTTTTTTCCTGAATGTAAAAAAAATTGTGATGGTTTTCAATGATTAATTTTTAATCTAAACGACTTAAAAATTTGCTCAGGTTGTTTTTGCTCCCAGTTCTAGCACCTCTGTAGCGCCGAGACACTAGAACTTTAACCCAATGCATCATGGGAGATGTAGTACAAAACTGGCGCCCAGAACAGACAGATTCACGTCCCTGAGCTTCATGATTTTGTCCACCCCTTAAACAGTTTGACGCTAGCCTCACACTGGACGTGGAAGCGTCGCGAACGGAGCGGAGAGCGCGCGCCATCCGCTCTCTCCTGCAACTCACACCAGATGCTGATTTTTCTGCGACGGTCGTCAGGCACTTCTGCTGGAGCTTTTTTTTTTGTTTTTCCCAACATGGGTATGTTGAAAACTTAAAAATATTACCCCATGTTTCTGCTAAGACCAGTCGGTAAAAGAGCCATTTGGGTCTTTTGGTACTGATCCAAACCCAAACATTTTTTTGTTTTTTTTTTACCCTATCAGGAAAATTTGATAGTACTTTGCATCATTACATTGTTGTTTTTATAATAAATATGAATTATGTTTATTTTTGGGCAAATAAATACATAAATATTAAGATAAACTGTAGTTTTCCAAAAACTGTAAGTGTTATTTTTACTTTTGACAGAAGCTCATATGACTTTCTTTCAAAATAAAAGACTTCCTGTCCCAAACAGGAACATTCAAGTGAAGCAAAAGTAGTCCTAAACAACACAAGACAAATATTACATTTTCTCTTATTATACTTTAGGTTTTCTTTGGTGAACCGTCATCCTTGTTCCTACTTACTACTGATGTCAGGTAAACATGATTGGTTAATAATCTAGTAGAAAAAGCACATGAAGAATACATACATCTATTTATATATATATATATATATATATATATTTATATATGTTCTTTAATTTACTGTATTTTTTAAGTGTTAACAGTAAGTTACAGTGTGATAAATATTTTAAAACGACAAGTTCAAATGTTTTGCTTTGTATAATTAAACCCCTCAAGTTGATGAAAACAAAACATAATTAAACAGGAAAAAAAAATAATTATTCTTTGTTTGTTGATTATTTGAATAATTTGCTGATCTCTACAGCTGGAGTGGAGCTCGGGAAACCCGCTGTGCGTGACTCCATGGTGACATTGAAAGGGGTGGAAAGAACAAGTCTTCATCGCTTCTTGTTGACAGGAAGGATTTACAGCGTTGTGTGTAGAAACTCCACGTTCCTCTAATCCATTTTCCATTGACATCAACTCCGTTTCACAGCATCTGTCTGGTTAACCCTGTACTTCTTGATTAGCAACTCACACCAACAGTAAAAATAATGTATAATTTACGCAAATCTTTATCACAAAAAAATGTATTTTGAGTCTAAATTAGGAAATTTGGTAGCTTTTTATCTCGTTAACACCATGAATTATCCACAAATTATGCACTAAATCTCTAATTTCCCCCCCAAAAATAATGCTAAGGTGATACAAGTGTGCAAATTACCTCTAAAAGAACTATATATAAAGGTTTCCATCACTTGACACAAAACATGATTTTCTGTAGAGATATAACGGACAAAATATCTCTATTTGATCAAGAAAAAACACTAAAATATGAAAATAATACCTTTGAAAGAATGGCAAAAGTGAAAGCCTCAAGTGCGACGAAGCATTATCAGTAAACCCACAAGTATCAACAACCTCTGAAGCCTTTGTGAGTACTACAACATAGTAAATGGTAAAATAGTACATGGTGTATACTTATAGCGTCTTATTACGTCCTTAGAAGGCCCAAAGTGCTTTACAGTCACTCTCCTTGCCAAATACTGGCCCCAAATCCTAACCAAGGAGCAATGTGGGGTTCAGTGTCTTGCTCAAGGACACTTTGACACATGGGTGGGCAGAGCTGGAACTGTACCTGAGGTCGTCTCACTATAACAAAAGCCACTTATCATGTGTAAAAAGAATAAGACTCCTGGGAAAGTTTTGAAAGAGGCAGCATCAAGTTTTTCTGGAATTTAAGGGAGTATTCAGACCAGGAGTGCATTGGTCTGGACCAAATCTGCCTAATTTGGTCCAGATCGAGACCTGAACCTTGGGTTTGGTCTATATTAAGACTCCCATCAACCACATATTTCTGTTCCAAATCAAAGCTTGTAAACAAAACCGCATGACTAAAGATCTCTTCAGTCATTGGCCAGGAATTATGAGGGCGGGGCAAAGCAAAAGAAGGAATAATGGAAGTCTCTGTTGACATATAGTTGGGAAAACAGAGTGAAAATCTGTGTGTTTCATGTTAAAAGTTGTTTTATTCATCCAACCACATTTCATTGAGTTGGTGTGTCTAATTGTTGCTCTGCTACTCTGTTATGTCCCATAATGCCCAGCAACCGTGGCCGTTTTGATCCAGTTGTTCCACTCTGAGCATGGAGTCTATTCAGACTGAGGAAACCCAGAGAGAACTGGGGTTCAGTCCAATTGGAAACAAACCGAGACTTACTTGAAAGATGGATCAAATAGCGGTTTCTGGTTCTGGACCAGGGCCCACTTGGGTGGATTCAGACTGAGATTCTGTTCCTAGTTAAAGGGGTAAACGAACTCTGGTTCACTTTAGGGGACAAGTGCAAAAGTCAAGGCCCTATCCGGCCCTCCAGATGATTTAATTTTATTTTTAATGTCCCGATGTTATCTTACGCTCATTTCTAACTAGTATAATTTTGATAAAATATATTTATTGAGAGTAAAACATTAAAAGTTATTTAAGGTTTAAGTTGATTTATTCTGGAATAATATTCCTACATTTTATTATTCATAATTGTGTTAAAAAGTTACAGTTTTAAGGTTTAAAAATTGGCATTCTGCTAGCTTTTTGGACTATTTTGGCGTTTACTAAAAGAAAAGAAAATCGGCCATTTTGGAGTTTAGCTAATATTGCAGCTACATGCTAGCTGTTTTGGCTAATTTCATTTTTGAGATTAGCTAATATTTCAAATAAATGCTAGCTGTTAGTATTGGGTAATTTATGCTCTGTTTTTGTCTGTTTTTATGCTATTTCGAAGTTTAGCCCTTTTTTAAGCTACATGCTAGCTGTTTAGCTGTTTAGGCTAACCTAGGCTACGTTTATTTTGTTTTGTTTTTTTCGGCTAATTTAGAACCTAGCTTATTTTTTAGCTAACTATCAGCTTCGGCGTTTTTAGCTATTAGCACTAGCATCTTCAGCGGCCAAATTCAGCTTACAGCATTCACACTAGCATTATCACAAGTAATGCTATATATCTAGTTCATAATTATTTTAAAAAGTTATGGTTTTAAAGTTGTAACATTTATTTTTTGGGGTGTTCAATAAATGTTTTTCGTGATCGGCCGCAACCTGAGGTTTGTTTTGGATTTTTTCCCCCTTGTGTGATCGAGTTTGACCCCCCCTTCTTCAAGATGAATGAGTTTCTGTTGGATTCATTTGTGCTGTCCGTGGTGCTGAAACGTTTGGGTGATTTGGTGGAGAAAACTGTGAAGAAAACATTCGTAACTGAAACAAATGCTGGTTCGTTTCTGGGGTTTTTTGGGGCACATTAAAAAACAAACAAACTTACTTTTGAGTCCATCGTGCGTCTGGCACTCATTGGTCAGCGAACACCACAACAGCAAAAGGATATGGCCACTCAGTGATTTTCTTGGCGTACTTCCTCACCACGTTGTCCTCGCCGAAGATGAAGAGCGATCTGTTGACGGTGAAGCAGTTCTCCCTGACTGGAATGGGGTTGTACAAGGCCATGGTGCGCGCGCGCTGCGCTTTGGTCTGCTTGAAGGCTGGGGAGATCCCACCTGTAGACACAGCCGCTCCATCCCGGTTCCGATTGCGCTCTGAACCCCCGTCTCCAGAACTCAACAAGCCGGGGACCTCGTCTCCAAAACGGGCCATTCTGTCAAAAAAATCAAGCAGCACAGGAGGGAAGACGGGATGAGAAGAGGGGAAGAAGAGGAGGAGGCGGCTGCGCTTCTCTGGAGAGCAGGGCGCGGCGGCGGGGCTGCGCTGAGGAGAAAGCGCGCGATCACTTTCCGAGAGTCATCCGGGATGAGTGGCAAAAACACCAAAAACAGTCAATCCAGCGAGAAGTTCAGTCAAAAATATATTCCAAAAACTACTCTGTTAATTGTAACTCAGGTAAGAATCCGTCAAGAGAAACTTGAGGAAAAAAAACATTTTGCTCCGTTTTATCCAAAACCTGCAACAGGTCACCAGCCGTCCTCAGTCCTCCGCAGAGGTCGATCCATATGTTAAATAAACCACCAGGGAACAGCTCCTCTGCTCTCCTCTGATGACCACCTTCCTTTCCCTGCGCGCTACCACACTGCTGCTTGCGTAACAGCGCGACAGAAAAAGAACTTTGCCATTTTCCACATGATTTACCCTCGAAACAGCGCAGAAAAAAAAAATACTTGTCACATATCGAGCAAAGAAAAAACTCCCCCCGCTTTGTCTGTAATTACAGGATAGGAGAGAGTCTGTGCGCTCCCCGCGATGGGAAAGCAGAACGCAACAGTGGCTCCTCATGCGACAGGATCAACACACCTCTCCCTCCCACCAACAGGCGCAATTCCAAATACTACCAATATCTCCAAAATCATACCCCAGTTACCCCTCCTAAGTAGATCGGTAACTTTAAAAAGCATTAAATGAGGATCCCTAAATATTGATGGCATCCCATTTATTTTGGGTGACTGGACAGTTGCCATTTGAAGAAAGGCCACGCAGCAATTTGCATGTGGCCATGCGTCAGGGACGCGGTTGAATGCTGGTCACGCATCAGATCTGAAGGGAGGTAAACACCTGTTGTGAGCAGCGACAATACGACCAGGAGGGAAGACAGCAGAACGCGTCTTCAGCTAATTACAGGGTTCAAAACCTGCTATTGGGAGACATTTGAGGGGGTGGTGCTGCTTCTGATACAATACACTGAATCTTTACGCATTTGAAGAAAATACAGTAATAAACAAAGAGGATTAAAAAGGATCCCAATAACATTTATTTTGAAAAAATGACGTTCATAATAACAAAGAAGCCAAACAACACATTTAGGATTACATTATTACATCCATCTATTTTCATAAGTGTTGTCTTGCAGGTAAAAGTGACCTTCTACTCCAGGAGTGTCCAACTCAATCTCACAAGGGGCCAAAATCCAAAACCCACCTTAGGTCGTGGCCGACAAGGATAAACATTTATTGAACACTCTTAAACTAAATTTTTAAAACGTTAAAACCGCAACTTTTTAACATAATTATGAACTAGATATATATTACCTGCAATAAGGCTTGCAAGAATGACCTAAGAAGAAAAAGTGAGTGCTGATAACTGAAAACGTTGAAGCAGATAGCTGAAAACGTTAAAGGTGATAGCTGAAAACGTTAAAGGTGATAGCTAAAAAAGGTTAAAGCTGATAGCTGAAAATGTTGAAGCTGATAGCTGAAAATGTTAAAGCTGATAGCTGAAAACGCTGAAGCTACGTTGCAACTGATAACTGAAAACGCTGAAGCTGATAGTGAAAATGTTGAAGCCGATAACTAAAAACACTGAAGCTGATACCTGAAAATGTTGAAGCTGATAGCTAAAAACTCTGAAGCTGATAGTTAAAAAACTCTGAAGCTGATAGCTGAAAACGTTGAAGCCGATACCTGAAAACGCTGAAGCTGATAGCTGAAAACGTTGAAGCAGATAGCTGAAAACGTTAAAGGTGATAGCTAAAAAAGGTTAAAGGTGATAGCTGAAAACGTTGAAGCTGATAGCTAAAAACTCTGAAGCTGATAGCTGAAAATGTTGAAGCTGAAAGCTGAAAATGTTAAAGCCGATAACTGAAAATGTTGAAGGTGATAGCTGAAAATGTTAAAGCTGATAGCTGAAAACGTTGAAACTACGTTGAAACTGATAACTGAAAACGCTGAAGCTGATAGCTGAAAATGTTGAAGCTGATAGCTAAAAACTCTGAAGCTGATAGTTAAAAAACTCTGAAGCTGATAGCTGAAAACGTTGAAGCTGATACCTGAAAACGCTGAAGCTGATAGCTAAAAACTCTGAAGCTGATACCTGAAAACGTTGAAAGTGATAGCTGAAAACTCTGAAGCTGATAGCTGAAAACGTTGAAGCTGATAACTGAAAACACTGAAGCTGATACCTGAAAATGTTGAAGCTGATAGCTAAAAACTCTGAAGCTGATACCTGAAAACGTTGAAAGTGATAGCTGAAAACGCGGAAGCTGATAGCTGAAAATGTTGAAGCTGATAGCCCCTATTAGCTAAATGCCCAATTAGCCTGAAAAACTAAAACAAAAAAACCTATGTTAGCCAAAAGATCTAACATGTGGCTGACGAAATAGCAAAACGTCAAAAGTCTAAAAAAAAATGAAAAAAGTCTAAATGAGCAAAAATAGCTAGCATGTAGCCTATGAAACATTAGCTAAACTCAAAAACAGCCCAAAAAACTTAAAATGAAAAGTCTAAATTGGCCAAAACAGCTAGCATGTACCTGAAATATAAGCTAAACTCCAAATTAGCCTAAAAACTGAAAAAGAAAAGCCTAAATTAGCCAAAATAGCTAGGATGTAGCTGAAACATTAGCTAAACTCCAAAACAGCCTAAAAAACAAACAACAACAAAAAATCTACATTCGCCAAAACAGCTTATGTGTAAATGTTAGCCGGACTCCAAAACAGCCTAAAAAAGTTAGAAATAAGTGCAAAATAACATCGAGACATTAATAGCAATAAAATAAAATGATCTGGAGGGCCGGATCCGGCCCCCGGGCCTTGACTTTGACACATGTGGCTCCGGAGCCTCAGGTTGCTAAACCCTGAGCTAAATGACTCCGACATGTATTTTTGGATGCCATTAATTTTAACCCATCTTTTGTAAACTTCTAGAAGCAAAAGAACGTGTTCTCTGTTCCTGACGTGACTTCTCTCGAAGCTCCAGGAGCCTCATATCTAAGCGCTCCGCCACATCAGAGCTCCACGTTGTTCTCCTTCAAACTGTTGGCTCTTTTGAAACCGTGCAGATGTTGTCGGATCTGAAGCAGCACGTTCCTGTTGCGACTGACTTGACCGATCTGTCCAGAGCTCGCCGTCTGCCTTTTCACTCGCCGTTCCAGATGGCCGCTTTTCTAAAATCTGCTTTTAGCAGAGGGAGTTTCCTCCTCAGAGACCTTTTTTTCCATCTATGTCACGACATGTTTTTTATTTATATGTTTGTTTTTGTTTTCTTCTTTGCAGTGGCTAAAGAATAGGATTTTTCACACAAATATAACTGAATCATTAAACTACATGGGACAATGTCTGTATTTGGAATGGAGACAAAAGCTGAAGAGTCACAAACCCTCAGTCAACAAGATACGGAGCAAATTCAAGAGGACTGATAATCTCTCAGCTTTTGCAGCTTAAATTCAAAAAAGTCCAAAAACAGGAAAACAGAAACTGCTCAAAGTCTGCTAAATTTAGTGGGATAATCAATTTAATGCTGAAAATAGCTTTAAATTTACATGCCAGGTGTTTATCATCAAACTCCCTTCTGTTTTCATAAGAATTATTCTCCATCAAACCTCACTAGAAGTTTATGTGAGATAAACTCCCATTCATTTATTATGAGGACACAGGGATTCCTTCAATTTCCTCAAAGCTGTCTGAGAAGCTACAGACATTTTTTTGAAAATACAGATTGAGTACAGCAAATAAATGTCTCTAATGACCCGATTCTGGTTTCACAGAGAGGTATAATAGAAAGAGAGAACACTTATATAACTTTTAAATCAATTTAGTTTTTTAAAATGCTGCCAGAAGTCCAGAAGTGAAGCAAAAAAAGTATTTTTGTTTGCTTTAATTCGTCCATTTCTCTATTAATTGAGAAAATGGAAAAAAAAAACTCTAACATTCCCAGCATACTGTCGGCATTTATCCTCACAGGACTTCATCTTGAAGTGAGAAAGTAAAGTGATGATGATAAAAACAAGGATCAAAACAGAAATAACACGAGGAACGAACCACAGGAGGGAGAGAGGGAAACTCTGGCACTGATGAAGATTTTCAGACGAAAGAGGTGATCAATGATGTGTGGCCTCCAGCTCATTAGTGTTTCAACACATTATAGGTATTAAAATAGAACGGGCCTTAAATGTCATCTTCTTTGCTGGGAGAACTCTTAGTTTAATGACTTTTTTTTTTTTTAAATTAGGAAACAATGATAAGAATGTTCACTCGTTACCTACTGTTTGAGTGAAGTTACATGGCTGCAATGCTCCAAACGAAACAAAACATTAAATAAACAACAGTTACTGATAGTAGAACAGTAGATTTCAGTTTATATTATTACTAATAAAAATCTTTTGGGTGGAAAAGTATGGAGAGAAAATAGACTCGTAGACTGCGTAGTTCTTGATTTGTAACTCATACAATTCATTGCGTGCTTCATTTTATGTATTTGCAATTGTGTATTCATTTGTGCAAAAATTACAAAAAACGTGAAAAGACTCTCACATCTGATTTGTGTGTATTGAGTTTCAAGCTGGTGTAATTTTAAGCAACGCATGTGCAGATTTATTTATTTATTTATTAAAAATTAATTGCATGAGTAACAAATTCACTGAAGTCTCGATCATCTTTTGATCTATTTTAAAAACTTTTCTGGTTTTATTTTAATCATGATTATGCTGTTTTTAGGCTAAATCAACTCTGTCAGCTGCTTCCTTATCCCTTATATGATCTTTTTTCAGCCACAGTTTTTCCTCTGCTCCCGATTTACAACAATTTGAATACAGAAATACTCAGAAATGCAGTTTTAGCCTTAATTTTCTTTATATTCATGGTGAAAAATTTGCCACAAGAACACAAAAAAACGCAACTTTCATTGGAGTGTGTTGTTGAGTTAAAAAAAACAGAGTTAAAAAGTGTTTAAAGATATGTTTGAGAAAAAATAGTTTGTTTTAGAAGTTAAAATATAGAAATGTGAACATTTGTTGTCTTAGCAGAACTCTGTCATTTAAACACCAAAAGTAACCCTTTATCTAGTCTTAATCAGAAAGCTTTTAATCTAAAATGATAATAATTTAATTCATTAAAAGACTATTAGCACAACACAGACCTAGTTCCCATTAAAACAGATTCACTTAAATGTGGTTCAGTATTTCACCATTATTATGATTTACAGATCAACCGTGTTAATGAGTACTCACTTTAAGGTCTGCAATAAGGATAGTAAATGATTTTATCCAAAAAGAAACAGATTTTTTAAATAACTGTGAAGCTACAGGAAGTTCTATGGAGCCAAATTGGTGTTTGGCCAAAAAAATGCAAAATGTCCAAAACTTTTTGCTATTTTAAAATAAACGTAATTATATTCAGCTTCAAATGTTCTGTTTTTTTGGGTTTCAAAACTCAAAATTTCAATTTCAAAAATTTCTTCCCAGTTTCAAGTCTTTTTTTTTCCATTTTTTAATCTAAAAATTTCAGTTTCAAAACTTTTGGCCCTCGTTGTGGCGTTTTGGGGCGGGGCTAACACAACGGACCAATCACAATCGATGAGGGTGGTAACTTCAGTCCCGGTGTGTTCACTGACTCTGAGAACTGTGATAATTATGGTCAGAAAATGTCTGTATTGTCTGTACTATCATAGCCTGAAGTTGTCCCAAGACGGTGTAAAAAGCAGAGTTTTATCACGTAGAAACCGTGCGTCCAAAACGCCGTTCTAGCTCATTCAAAGCGCCTTACAGACAAGAAAAATGTCCTCATGATTGCATAAAATGGCTTCAATACAGACATTTTCTGACCGTAATTACCACAGTTCGAGGAGTCAGTGAACGCACCGGGACTGAAGTCACCACCCTCATCGATTTTGATTGGTCCTTCGTGTTAGCCCCGCCCCAAAGCGTCACAATGGGGCCAAAAGTTTTGAAACTGAAATTTTCAGACTCAAAAAAAGAATAGAAAGTGAAAAAAAGTTTTGAAATTTTGAGTTTTGATACCTAAAATACAGAAATTATTTCTAGAATAGCAAAAAGTTTTGGACATTTTATTTTCTTTGGGACAAACACCGACTTTTTTTAAATTTGTTTTATTTGGGTTTCAAATAATCTCGGCCCCAATGTAGCTCCATAAAGTTCTGCATCGTTGTACAGCTGTCCCGTCTTTAATCCATGTGACTTACGTAAAAGAATGCAACTTTTTTATTGATAATCAACTTTTTGGAGGAAAAACTGTAAAAAGACTAAATAGTTTTTAATATTATTGTGCAAACTGATGTTTCTGTGCAGTAAAATCATCTACAACTGATCTGCTTAATGAAGCGTTGAGTTGAGGTGACACCTTCGGTGGCTTCATGAAGAAAATGTTCTGGGATGTATAAGTTCCACACATGGAGCTCAGGAGTGCAGCGTTACCATGGTTACAAGCTCTCACGAGTGCAGCTTGACAGCCAGTGTTCTGGCAGTGGGACTTCCTGCCACAGGACTGAGAAGTGAACAAAGATTTGGGTTCAGAAATAGAACGACCGAACGGAGGAACCTGACACTTTAGCATCGGGAACTTGGTCGTTATACTTTTAGCAAACAATGTTCTGCCAAAATTAGCTTCTCGACCTAAAGAAAAAGGTTGATAAAGCAGGACATTTAAAGATATTTAGTAAATGAAATCTAACATTAACAGACTGCATTGTGGGTAAGTGGGTAAGCAGAAAAATATTCCTGAACGGGGGATTAAATGGATCTTTTATGAAGTGTCCTTCAAGATTTTTTATTTTTGGATCTTCAGTTCATAAAAGATGTTTGGCAAAACACTTAATTAAACCCCAAGAAATGGAAAAAAAAAAAAGCTACACATTTTGCACAGACATGGTTATAAACTTCTTTCAGTACCAGACCCAAACACGCAAATAAATAAATAAATAAGAGTGTTTTCAAACTAGAAGAGTCTGTTGGTCCGGACCGAGTCCCCTTAATTTGATTCAGATTGAGTCCAGAACCTTCGGGTTTGGTCTGTCTTCAGACCGCCGTCAACAGAGATTTCTGTTCCAGACCAAAGCTTGTAATCAAAACCATGTGACTAAAGATCTCTTCAGTCATTGGCCAGGAATTACGAGGGCGGGACGAAGCAACAAGAGAAGGATTAATGAAAGTCCTGCACTTTGCAATCAGGATAGTTCACGTATTCAAACTTTATATTTCGATGATTAATCTTAAACGTCTGTATCAACGTCACTTTTCTGTTTTGGTACGGTGGAGGAATTCTGCAGACGGTTACGGAAGAGACGTTTGCACGAGTGTTTATGACAAATAGATTAAAGAAAAACAGTGAGAGAAGTCATGTGAATCATGTTAAAAGTTGTTTTAATCAGCCTGCTTTCGTCCGACCACATGACAACGAGTTGCTGTAACTCACTGTCACTACGGCAGCCATTTTGGTCCAGTTGTTCAGCTCCGAGCGTGGAGCCTGTTCAGACTGAGGAAACTCAGAGCGAACCCGAGTTCAGTTTGATTAGAAACGAACCGAGACCACCTCAAAAGATAAGTCTGAGAGCGGTTCCTGGTCCACGAGTTTTAATAACAGATATTTTCCATATTTAAAAACACTTTTTGGATGCCTTCCTTGTTGCTGATCAAAATTCTAAAGAGCTCAATGTGACCTTAAAAATAAAAAAGCAGTCCTAATAATTGTTATTTCAAAGGGAATTTTCCTGTTTATTTGCCAAATTTCTATGCAGTTCAGTGAAAATAAAAAATCAAAATGTTGTTTTCTGTGATATCTTAATAATTCAGTTTCTTCTAAAACGAAAATGTAGTGTAAAAAAGGTGAAAAAAACTGCCAATAATCAATCTGGCAGATCAATACCTCCAGCAGAAAACCGTAAATTACCCACAAGGCCGAGTGAGCGCTGGCCAGTTAAAGCAGATGGCTGGAAGGCAGGTGACTAACCTTTGACCCTACAAAAAGAGCTTTAAAAAAAAAAAATAACCTTCGTTTTAGGAAGTAAATTACTGGAAAGTAGTAAACTGATCTGTCCTTGCAACAGCAATTTTTTTAAATAAGAAAAATGTCAAAATCTGAAAACAAGGAGTTCCACAAAAGCATTCAAAAGGTAAAAAATAAGCTAAAAAAAGTTAACAGGAACCACTTTAAGTTTCAGTTTCTCACATTATTTGCACACTTCCAACAAATGTTAAACTTTTAGAACATTTTAATCTAAAACACCACAAAACCAGAACACCGAAAACACTTTCAATAAATTAAAAAAGAACGTTGTTTTGTAAAAGAATTGATTAAACGTTTCTGTGAGGCACACAAACAGCCAGACAGAAGGAATGTGAGGCGGTCTGAGAGCGCCGTGTCGTCACCTCTTCATCAAACTGTCTGCAGCCTCACAAAAGGCTTTAATTGCACAGGTAGAAAAGAGAGGATCAACACACACCTGAATAGATGCGGTACACAATATGTCCACATCGATGTTGTTTTTAGTCTTTTATTCCTCCTTTTCTTGTTTACCAAATTATTAAAATATGGGAAATGTCTCTTTGTATGCTAAGTTTAAGTTTATTGGATTTATATGCCGCACATTAAAAGAACAATGAAAACGCATTTAAAATGTTAAAAATTCCAGATAAAAAGTGTAGATAAATTACGTAAAAACACCAGAAAAAAACAAAGATAAGAGGTTGAGTCAGAAACAAACCTGAGAATCTAAATTTATACCAAATGACACTATAGGGCATCAACACTTCATTCAGAGTTTGAACACTAAAAAATTCTTATTTTATATTTATTTGATGATCATGTTATAGAAATGGCAATAATTTACAGAATCAATTTTTTTCTATTTTTTGGATCCTCTCAATTCAGTCAATTAAATTTAGACTAATTGCTTTAAAAATACATAAATAATCTATTTATGTTTTGAAGATTTTCATATTAATCTAAAATAGTTAACATACTGTGAAATAAGATTGTTAATATCATACAGTGTTACACTGATTCTCAAACGGAGAAGCTCCAATTGTTCTGCTTGTTCTGGATGACGCTTCAGTTTGACCACTAGGTGGCGATCGCGCGATAGCATTGCACTTTATTCCAGAAGAAGATGACAGGATGAGCAAAAAAAAAAACGATGTTTTAGACCGAAATGGTTACTTAATAAAATATTTCCTTAAAAAAGTTTGGAAAATTCATGCCTCGGAGGAAATAAATGTTTATTTAAGTAGCAATGTATGTCTACGTCGACCAAGTGTTAGCATTAGCCATCCTATGGGAAAATCCATTAAACGTTAGCATCAAGCTAGCGGACTTTAGCATTTTGTGTTAGATTGATCATAAAAACGTTAGTGTGGTCAATAAAAAGACTAATAATAATATAAATAAATATTCAATAATATAGAAAAAAAAAGAAATGTACAGAATAAATAAAATGTATGGTCAGAAAAAAAACCCATCTATCTCTACTCTTATGGATCGATTATTGATCTATTAAACTTGGATCAATTCAGATCGATAAATGGATTTTATCAACCCACCCATGTCATTTTACTTTACATTTTCGGTACACATATAAACAATCCTTGGACACATTTTTCTCTTAAGTCTTCCACATAAATTATTATTATTTTAATTTGTGTGAGCAGCATATTCTAAAAGGTTTCTACTAATCCAGATTATTAAAACGATTAAACAAAAAATAAAAAAGAATAAACACACATAAACATGATTACTTTAAAAAATATATAAATTTTTTCCAAGAATGTGTAGCCTTAAAAATATTCATATATTACACTATTTGTAAAAAAAAATTTTTTTTTAAGAAATAGTCACAACATTAGAGCATTTTACAGAGAAAAAGATCGCTTGAATTTTTAAAAGGTTAAAAAAAACACCTTAATTATCACCATGGAATCGCACTAAAGGGATTCAATATTTTCAGACTAAATATATTCAGATTAATAACAGAAGCAGACTTCTCTAGTTTGACTAAAACCTTAAAAAATTACAATAAATCTATCAAAAATTACAAAAAAATTAGATTTCACGTGTAAAATAAAAAAAATGATTTTTATGTTCGTTTTATTAATTTTACCTAAATATAAATCCCATTTTGAGTTTAGAAAAATTGATTGTTTTAATGATTCCTATTTTATGAGTTATGACAACAGAATGTGCTGTTATCTGTTTGATTCATCCAGTTGTTACTCTGCTCTCCTCTTCTCTACATAATGGAGGTTGATTGAATTCTGCACCTCTTTTCAGAGGTTAATCTCAGTAATAAACTGTGTTTTTATTGCATTATTAAAATGTTGCTCACGCTTAAGCATTTCCAGGAGGGGGAAATTAAACATAAAAAAAAGATTTTGCGTAACCTATTTGCATACAAAACGCATGTTTTGTCTGCAACAATCATGTTCAATTAAATATTTTTTTTAGATTGGAAACAAACAATTAGATTGCTGGCAAACCTGTTGCATCTGAATGCAAATCAATTTCTTCAAACATGTGGTCGGATGGTGCGAAAATACTCAAGAATTTAATTCAAAAAATAAAAAAATAATAATTTAACTAGGGAAAATAATATTTTTCAAACAGAAAACCATATTTTCTTAACGTATGTGTCCACAAACAGACCTCAAATGATGATTCCCATGTCTCCAAAAGCTTCAGTAAAGCACAAATAAAGGCGAATAAGCCTTCCAGAAATAGCCGGCTTGCTGGGTCAGTGTGCTGTTGACTGAGGCTGACACTTCAGCGCGACACAGAAAAGTTTGGGCCAAACGCAGAGACAAAGCCAGACCCCTTGATGTCAGGAGATGAAGGGGCCCGGGGACCGGACTAAATTTAGCTTCATTGAGATGTTAATGGTTGGAACATGAGAGGACTTCTGTGTGCGTTCATGATTGATGCACATGTGAGGTTTTTGATCACAGAAACAGGAATAATTACAATCGATATTCATCGGTGGTGGAAATAGCAGCACTCCTGCTTCTGTGTTTTTGTGACGGATGCTCAAAGGAAAAATGATGAAATCTATTTATCCTGCGGTACGATTTTCCTGTCTCCCTGCAGCTGTCTTACTTACTCTCTTTACCCAACCCAGATTTTTTGCCTTCAACTGTTGTCTTTCTGCAACTTGTCTCCTAGCAACTGAACTGACATGCCCCTTATTCTCCGCCCCACAAATCTGTGGATGTAACCCTAGATTTTACAGAGCAACCCATATAAATCATTGTTCCCGTGGGGGGAAGCGGCTGCATGGCATGTTATTAACCTGCTTTCCACAGAATTAAGCTCCTCGTGTTCAGAGCAACAGCTGTGCAGAAACAACATGCAATAAAACATTCATTACATTTGATTAAATGTATTTAATCTAAAGGTGTGCACACAGAATTAGTCACTAATCGATCCGATGACTCTATTTAAACAACGTTTTAGAAGATTTGGATGATAAAGGGTCTCAGATTTCTCACATTTTTTATATCTCAACATAAAAATCTGTGTATTTTAAGCCAAAAATATAAACTATTTAAATACATTAACTGTTAAAACTCCAAACGTGTACTTAGTAATTTCAGAAAAGATGACTTTTTCCCAGGATTACTAACATTTAACAGTTTTTAAGACACATTCAAACCTACCCTTTACTTTACACAATATTTAAATCTGTTAAAAAAATGCAGCTGTAAAAAAAAAAAGGAAAATTATAGACTGATAAAGGAAAAGAAGATTAATGACAGAAGAAAGAAGAACTGATTAGGAACAGAACTACGAACACAAATGAAAAACCACGGTGTTGCTGCCATCTAGTGGCAAATAAATGAACTGTTTTCCTTACCTCAGATTGAAATTACATTTAAATTTGCTTAATTATTTACTCAAATTTGGCTTAAATGATGGGAGATTTTTTTTAATAAAACCTTTCGATTTTTTGGGGGTTTAAAAACTTATATTTTCCATATTTAAAAACACGTTTTGGATTCCTTCATTGCTGCTGATCAAAATTCTAAAGAGGTCAATGATGACTTAAAAATAAAAATTCAGTCTTAACAATTGTTTAAAGGGGAATTTTCCTGAAAGCTGCTATGTTTATTTGCCAAATTTCTATGCAGTTCAGTGAAAATAAAAAAAATAATTTCATTTTTTTTTCTGTGAGATCTTAATAATTCAGTTTCTTCTTAAACGAAAATGTTGTGTGAAAAAAATAAAATAAAAAAAACCTGCCAATAATCAGTCTGGCAGATCAATACCTCCAGCAGAATGCCGTAAATTACCCATGAGGCCGAGTGAGCGCTGGCCAGTTAAAGCAGATGGCTGGAAGGCAGGTGACTAACCTTTGACCCTTCAAAAAGAGCCTAAAAATAAAAAAATAACACTTATTTTAGGGAGTAAATTACTGGAAATTAAAAAAATGATCTGTGTGCGCAACAGTCATTTTTATTTAATAAGAAAATATCAAAATCTGAAAAGAAGGAGTTCCACAAAAGCATTCAAAAGGGGAAAAATAAGCTAAAAACAGTTCACTTTTAGACAGAATTACTTCAAATTAAATGCTATAAAGTCTAAAAATAAGCATTGTTGCTATTCTAACCAAAAAATGTATATATTATTTTTATTGTTAAGTATCTAATTGTAGTTTATTTTAATTACAGTGACAAAAACTAGTGTAAAAAGTGGAAAACAAGATGTGAACAAATAAGAATATGATCTCAATTAAATAAATCTTCACAAAATCTTATTTTTAGACCATAAATGTACCTTTTTTGTTGACAGAATAATGAATTCCAGCCTAATGTGTCAATATTTACTAAACTTTAAAATGAAATCCTTAAAATTAAACCAAAAATGATTTATTTTCCTCTTAAATCAAGTTTTTCTAATGTCAAGAGTTTGGAGCAAAATGAATTTTGCTAATAATTTCTAGCTCTTAGTGATCTAGTGTTAATTTTGAGGAAAAACGTGTAAAGGTAAAGTTAAAATAGTGGAAAACCTGGTAAAATATTTTAAAAGTGTCTAAAAATGAGCTTATAAATCTTTGTTGAATAGCGAGGAGAAGAAACTGGTTTCCGTGGTTTCTCTCTGATTAGAAACACGGTTCTAGCTGCAGAAGGGAAAGCTTGATCTTTCCCTCCACACGACTAAACAAACTCCACATCATTGCCTAATGGGATCTTAGGCAGCAGCTGCTTTGAACCTGAAAACACTGAGGAGACGAGCTCGACTGCAGCTGCCGTGAACCACCAACACTCTGGATAATGAAGACTAATCAAATAATGCACCAAAATGTCAAGTTGCAAAACTTTTCTGACTATTTTTCAAATGAAAAGTTAGTAAAAGTACAACAAAAAATTAAAAAATGTAAAGTTTTGGAAACATTTAAAGTAGAATAACGAGAAGTTTAAGGCACAATAATGATTTAATCCTTTTTTCTTTAATTATTTTACCGTCTTTGTGAACAATTTTCTGTTCAACATGTTTTTAAAATATCATTAAAAAATATGTTTTTCACCCATCTTGTTTTTCTGTTAATATCCAGATATTTAACTTTTATTTCTGTTTAAAATAAAAGGAAATGATACCAAATAAAAATAAATAAAGTGTCATAATTTAACCTCATTTATTCTCTCAAAAATGTCATGCAGTTCCCAGTTCCTCCACCAGAGGTCGCCCTCATGACATCATCAGTTTCCTGCTCCGCCTCATATTGATGAAGACTGTTTGCTTACCCAGCATCCTCCTCCTCATTAGTCAGGCCTGCTCCCTCCTGGCCCAACATAAGTCATGCTGCTGCGCTCCCTTTGCTTTTGGAGGCAGAAACGCAGCTGATGGATCTATCTCCCATACACTTCAGGTGGCTTTTTGGCCCGTTTCCCTCCACATTACACTCCTCAATGTGCTCGTACTGATGCTGATCACATCCTAACAAAGCCACCACTGGATTGTAATATTAAAACTGGGCCAAGAAGGCAATTTAGAGACAGCTAAAGCAGCACACCGTGTCCAGTTTGGCTTGAAAGCATCAGCGGTTAAATGAAATCCTGTTGCACTACAAAGGTGGTCCTCGCCAGCGCCGTGGTGGGCTATCGGCATTGAACTCTCACAGTCATCTTTGATATTTAAATGGGAGGCTTTTTACCAACGAATGGGGAGTAAATTTCAGGTCTGTGACACGTTTATTCCTCTTTGGCTGTCAGGACTTTCATGTCTGCAGGAGCTGGAGGCCGTTTCAGTGACAGCATGTAGACTGAGCTCACACGCGCTGGTAACACCTTCAAAGAACAGAGGAGAACATGTAGAATAATGCTTTTAATAAAAATAAAATGACTCTAAATACGACGATGATCTTATTGGATTTATTATTCATTCCCTGACATTTCTCTGAATGTTACATCAGGGACTTTTAGAGCCGTTTCCTTTGACTATTAGCTGCTTCTGCCCTGCATGGCGGCTAAAGGTGTCACTTTATTCCTCTGTGTACTCATGCAATCACTGGAATAACAGGCACGCTCTTGCTTCCTGCCTTAAATGGTTCAATATCGCAGGTCAGCATCAAAGGCTAACGCTAAGTGCTATCTTTTTACTTCAACCATAAACAGAGAGCATAAACTAGAAAGGTTTCCAACAGAAATGTTAGTGGATACTAATCAATTATTATTAAAGAGATCATAAATGATCCATGTATGCAAGAACCTTAAAAACACAGTTTTAGAGATGAACTGCAGGATTCTCTACACTAAAGAAAACTCAAAGAACTTTTCTTAATTTCATAAGAAAAAGAAAAGAATTCAGCAAATTTTCTGTGGAGCGGTTAACCTCTGACCGGAAGATCGGAGGTTCTGTTTCCATCTGTGAAGTGCCCCCACATTACTGCTGGTTCTGCCCCATCACTGTGAGGATGTGAGAACAGATCGTGAGCGCAATTTAGCTTAATCAGAAAGAAGCTTTTTGAAGGGAAGTCCGGCCTCCTCTTCTTTTGGTTTTTGATAGTTTTGCCTCAATGTAAAAAAAAAAAAAAAAAAAATGCAAGGCCAAGTTGTACTGAGCTCCTAAAGGGACATCGAAGTAAAAAAAATAAATAAATAAAAAAGTTGAAGTAAAAAAATATATATTTTTCTTCTAAAAATTGAAGTACCTTGTTCTGGTTACTAAGTGGTACACACTAAATAATTACAGATTCTTTTTTTTTTTTTTTGAAGTTACGGTAAAAACAATTCTGGTCACTAACTTAGTGCACACTAGATAGTATCTGATTTTTTTTCTAGAAGTTATAGTAAAGAAAAAAAAAATGTTTATCTAAAAAGTGAAGTAAAAAAAATGTTCTGGTTACTATCTGGTGCGTACCAGTTAGTCACCAGAAAAAAATCATGTCTTGAAGTTATGGTTGAAAAAAAAAAAAACTCCGGTCACTAACTGGTGCACACCACATAGTAACTGTTTTTTTAAATAGAAGTTATAGTTAAAAAAAAATCTCAAAGGTATAGTAAAAAATATCTTTTTTTCTGGTTACTAACTAGTACACACTAAATAATAACAGAGTTTTTTCAAGAAGTTATGGTAAAAAAAAAATTCTGGTCACTAACTTGGTGCACACCAGATAAAACTGTTTTTTTAGAAGTTATGCTAATAAAATAAAATAACATTCTTGTTACTAACGGGGAAACACCAGATAGTAACTGAACATTATTTTCTGGAAGTTATACTAAAAATTAAAGTAAAATATTTTTTTTTCTGCACACCAGAT
>NC_050515.1:6544134-6578149 GCF_002922805.2 Oryzias melastigma
CGCTACATAAAGTTAAACAGCTGGATGATAAACAGAAATTCCACATTTTATGATTATTTAGAAAAAGACTGACCTCAAAAACAAAAAAAAAAGAAAAAAAATTATCCTGGTGGATGATTTTCAAAGCAAAACAACAATAGTATAATAAATACAGCTATAAATAGGTTTTAATGAAATAGTTCTACAAATTAAAATGCAGAAAAAACCTTCACCTAGAAATAAAATTTAAAGTTTTTAGTACATGAGCAAAAAACCAAAAGGGGAGAAAAAAAAGTCTTATTCTATTTTTAACAATAACTTTTAGTCACTAAGACACGTCTTAAAATGAAATTAAGATACAATTATTTTGCTTTCATAAAATCTAGTGTTATTTTAAGTTTTCCATTCTTGAGATTTATTTTTTTAACCCAAATTCAATTAACAGATATCGTCATAATTTTAGGACAAAGTTTGTTAAAGTCTTTATATAAGCTAGATCTTTTATAGTGAAATTATTTAGGTTTATTTTTTTTCCTTTTGTTCGACATACAAAATAGCTTCATTAATGATTCTTGGCTGCATAAATGTGCCCATAAAAAAAACAATGCATTATTAATGCTTCCATTTGTATTACAACCGTTTATTTACTTACATTTGTCTCTTTAACTTCAGGTTAGGTTGTTTAGAATTATCTTTAAGGAAAATATATGCAGGAAAAAAAGGAATAAAATGCAAAAGGAGATGAATGTGTAGAAATGAATCTTAAGTATAACAGACAGAATGACCGCGTGAACACGCATCTCACTGACAGCAGAGCTCCTTGTAGAGCTTTCTACAATAGAGCGGAGCTTTTTGTTCCCTTAATGAACAGTGACAGCGGAGATTGACAGCAACGTGATTCAAAGAGAGGAGGAAGGAAGGAAGGAAGGAAGCAGAACAAATAAATAAATAAAAACGGGACTGTAGTTGATGCCTTTTCACTCCATTGATTTTCAGGAAGCAGTTCGGTTTGATTTAACAAGACCAATGTGTGAGTTAACATTTGTTTACAGGATTTCATTCTTTTATTAACTTCCATCTCCATTTCCATTTTATTTCTTAGAGCTAAACATCCAAGAATCATATTTAGACACATAATATGCTCCTTGGAGATTGTAATTATCCTCTGAAATCATCAATTTATGTTCAAACAGAACAATAAAAAACGAGAAATTCAACAAAATGAGCAAATTCAAGGAGCAAAATAAACGTTAGCATTCACGTGATACGTCTGAGTGAGCCAATGCTTTTATTTTCTTTTGGAATTCCCTCCTTTCTCCCTAAAAAACACGCCGTACGCGTGGTGGGTTTTGACAGGCACATGGTTTTGTGGGTGGAAAATGGCTTTCCAGCATGTCATCATTAATAATTCACTTGTGACAAACAGCCGTGACATTTAGACTGCACTGGGGTGTCTGTCTGACACTGACAGGGAGAAAATAATACCCGGAGAAGGAGACCCATACGGCAAACCGCAGCCGCTCCAATTAGACAAAGTTCAGTCCTGATGGAGCCGCTGACCCTTTGTTAGGGAAACACAAGTGGACGAAAGTAACCTTCAAAACAAATTCTGTTTTAGATTAAAATAAGTTGGTTAAAGCAACTCCAAGAACAAAAACTGGTCAGTTCCAAACAAATACGTTTTTTATTTTTTACACACAAACACTCTCTCTCTTTTCTATTTAAATTTTTTTTTTTCTCTGACTTGAAACTTGCGGCAAAACTACCGTCGTTTACCTATGATTTACTGAAAAATGCTCCTTTCAGTAGCTATTTTTTGTTTTGTTTTTCATGGAAGTTCACATCAAATTAACACATTTCTCAACTAAAACATATTAAATATCACAATCATAGCATGAAAATAAAACAAAAGTCAAAATAAAATGTTAAAAACACAAATTAGGACAATGAAAAATATTTATCTGAAAACTACTTTTGTTTTTCTATTTTTTGTGGAGTTTTTCCCTAAAATATGTGTTTTTAATATTTATTTAGCTTTTTAAATTGCTGTTGTGATCTTTATGTTTTTGCGTGAATATATTCATTTATACAAATATTATAATAATAAATAATTAAATACAACTACAGAAGGTGATGAGTATTTTTTTTTGTTGATTTGCACTTCAAGGCCACCGTAGTTTCTTGCCTTCCCTATTTGCTTAAAGACCCACTCCAGTGAAAATTGTGTTTTTGTGCTTTTAACGTGTTCTTGTAGCATTTTTTTCCTCAAGAATTTAAGATTTAAACTGTTTTTATGAATATTTCTTTCTTCAAATCTTTTGGATCAGGATCAGATGAAAGTTTATTACAGTCTCCCTGCTCCTCTCCACTCTGACGCATCCACTTGCAGACGGATAGATCCATTAACGTCTTTGTTTTCTATATATGTCGTCTGGCTCCAAACTGTTCGGCTCTAGAGATCGGACATTGCTCGACCTTTTTTGTTTTTCGGTACAATAATGTTAGCTTGTGAGGGGCTGTAAGCTAGCAGGAGAGAGTGTAAACAAAGGAATGCTGGGATTTTAATTTAGGGTTACGTCATGGTTAACTGTGCAGCCCAAAAACCAAGAGGTGAATTTCTAATATATATAGTATTTCTAAAATATGACTTAATAAACAACAGATATTGTTTGATTTAGGCTAAAAACTGCAGAATCCTAATTTCGTAATAAATATAGTTGGAATGGGACTTTAAATAGTCTACCAAAGTTCATTATTTAATGAACCTCTAGGATCTATAGCACACATAAACTTGTCTCTGAGTTACTGGCACTCTATATTAATTTGAAATCCTGTCACTTCTACGTGTTTCTGTATCTATTTTATGTCAGTTTTAAAGAAATTTTCTGAAATCTTTAGTCAGTTTTGTTGTGTAAAGTAGACTTCTGCGGCTTAGTGGATCATAAATCATTCGCTAATGCTTTACTGAGGATTATTTAGTAGGAAAAAAAAAGAATTTGAAATAAAAGCAAACAGAAATTAGACGACTGCTCTAAAGTTCCAACTGATCACATTAATCGGTATTATAGTTTATGTTTTAAAGTTTGAGGAACGGGATTTAAAAAAACGGATATACCTTAGTAAATTAGCATCAGAGCCATTTTAAAAGCAAATAAATAAAAATATATTTTTATAATGACTTTAAAGTTGTACATTTAAAAGAAAAATAAGTCATAACTGTTAAATTATAAGAATAAAGTCTAAATTTATAACTTTTAAAAGCCATTAGCTAAATTTCTGATTTTTTTTCATAAATGATGAAAAATAACTGCAGGGCTAATTCTGGCTCATTGTATCCAATGCTTAAAATAAATAAATACATAGAATTGAAATGTATGTGTTATAAAGTCGTGAATTTACTTTGAAAGTTATGACTTTGAAACACGTAAATTTACCCAAAAGAATGTACGTTTACAGGAAAAAAGTTGTATATTTATAACTTAAGTCTTGTAATTGTACTTTTTTTTTTTTGGTGGCCCTAATGATCCGTTGTAATAAATAAAAATAAATCTGAATATTTAATTTCAAAGTATAAATTGCAGATGAATTGACTTGTAGTGTGAATGAGTTTAGGGATTCTCCTGCTCCTTTCTGTACATGTTCTGGCACGTAAAAACTCAATCACGCTTTCAATAATTTCCATAATCATGATATAAAAACGTTCAGGAAATTACTGCTTGTACTTGAAGTATTCATAAACATTATTGTTTTTGAAATACTGACCAAAATATGCCCATAAGGAAATTAATGAGAAATTGCTTAAAATTCTTTAAAAACTTTGTAAACTTTAAAACTTGTTTCAGCGAGAGACACCATTCAAACTTTATACTGTTAAGCAATGACTATTTTTTTTAGGAGTTTAGCTTTTATTTTAGCAACATGCTAGCTAGTTTTTTTTTTGCTAATTTATACATTTTTAAAAATTTTTTAAGTTAATTTGTAGTTTAGCCAATAATTTAACAATACGCTAACTGTTTTGGCAAAATTTGACATTTTTCCTAATATGGCCTTTTGACTTCAGCATTTTCAGCTATAGGCATTAGCTTCTTCAGCTAAGAGAATCTGGCTACAGAGAAAAAATATGGCGTCCGAAAATTAATAGCAGGAAGTCCCTCCCCCTGCCGGAGCCGGCCGCAAAAAAAAAAAAAATATTGGTTTTAAATTTTCAACCTTTTTTTCCGGTTTCTTCTCTCTTTTAGCGACCCTTTCTGCCGTTTTTTCATCCGTGACATTCTCTGTCAAGGAGAAAAAAAACGTCCTTTCACGGCTCTGATCAGCTGTTTCACTGTGAAAAAAACGGTTACAGTTTATTCACATTCAAAAGCGTAAAAGCTGATATTTCTGAAAAAGTTTTAAAATATAATTTTGAAAGGGTTTCCCAAAGTTTAGGAAATTTCTGCTTAAGCAACCGGCGAAAGTTGCATTTACTCGTCCATTTTTCTGCTTTAGGATCCATCCAACTTCATTTAAAAATTGTTTGATATAAAAATGCAAACAAATACAAACAAACTTAAAAAAAAAAATCAAGAGAACTTTAGATTGAACATTTCTGCAGATTTGATCAGCAGACAAAGAAGAATCAAACAGTTTTTAAAAGGGTTTTACAGAGATTTGTGGCTCTGAAAGGGTTAAAAATAAAAATGCAATACCTCAACCTCCAAAACCGTCATTTATTCATGTCCACAGAATCTTCTTGAACAGCGGCACGACTGCCTCCAGCATGGCTAAAAGCTGTTTGTCGAGGCTTTTAGCCTCTGTGCGTCTCACACAGACTTCAACTGAAATGAGAATCAAAGAGCTCCCGTGATCAGGCTGCCTGTGGATGCGTAATGATGCTCGTGCTTAGTGTGCAAACACCCAAACTTTGACTCTGGCCAGGCAAGTTTCCAACTGCAGCTGAGAGCAGTGAAGTCCAGCTTTTGCTTAATGGACGGCCAAAGAACAGACAGTGTATGCTTTCACTCTGATCAAACAGGAAAGAACCACACAGCCGAGCCGGTCCAGACCAGTGAGGGGCTTCACAGCAAAGACTGATCCTATCAGGCATTCCACAGTTTATCTGTCATCTATAACCACAGAGGGATGCCAGATTTCCAGAATACAGCAGTGAAGCAACCATATGAAATGCTCTTTAAGTCTTCAAATGCTAATTTTATAAGTGTTTTAGCTAGCATAGAAGCTAATAATACTCAGTTTGTAACATTTTGAAATATGAATGAATTGATTTGATGTCAAGTGTGCCCTGCAACAGACTGGGAACCTGTCCACCTAGGATAGGCTCCAGCAACCCAGTGACCCCGAAAATGATTTAGTGGAAAATAGATGGACATAAAAATGCAGACTGTGAGAATAAAAATGTAACTATTTTGGCCTGAATACCTACCTTCAGGTATTGACAGGTAAAACTAAACAGGTAATGCTTCCTTTTACAGTATAGTACTTACTGAGTATTTACGTGGTACTATTTAGTTCATTCTGACGTGATACAGATAATAATACACTTAAAGGAAATGGTAAGGTCGAGCCTGGATGGGATTATACAAGTTCACTTCCTCCCACTCCCTTTCAGGCAATCTATCTTTTAATGTCCAGTTATCCTGTGTTTGACAAATCTTTATGGATGTAATTATCTCTTGATTGATTTTATTGAACATTCATTATTCTTTCTAAATTGCTTGAAATAAACAATTTCTAACATCTATTTCTAATCTAATACCTACTGGGTATTTATGCTGTACACACTGGGTTTTTACATAGAACCTACTGGGTATTTATGCGTTATGTTAATGTGTCTTTAGTGGTACTTTCCACATGTAAGAACAGGGTAAGTACCTTAAATTTACTTCTTAACTTATTGTATGTTTCACTGAGTAGCTAAACAGAAACCATCTTTGAAGTTCTGTTAATGAGGAATCAAAATTTACTTGACTTACTCCACAAGTATTTCATGGTACTCACCATATGTAAGAGGAAGGATATTGACATAGTACTTCTGTGGTACTTTATTGTGTTCGTCATTGTAGTTACCATTAACGAGAACACAGTAAGTACACAGAAAGTACAGTTAGTTGTATGTGGATTTTAATTCCCTTTTATGTGGAGAGAGTAGTTACACATAAAACTACTCTCAGCAGCAGCATGTAAAATTTGCATACAACAAACTGTACTTTCTGTGTACTTACTTTGTTTTCATTAATAGTAAACAACTATGAAACCACAATACGTTACCACAGAAGTATTATTTAAATACCCATCCTCTTACATATGGTGAGTACCATGAAACACACAAACGTATTCAGTAAGTCAAGTAAATTTGGTCTCTTATTAATAGTACTTCAAAACCTCCTATCTTGATACACATAGTAAATACAACGAAACATACATTTAGAAGTAAATTGCAGGTACTTTGTTGTACTCACTTCATTCTTACAAGTGGAAAGTATCAGAAAAGACACATTAACACAACACGTAAATACCCAGTGTGTACAGCATAAATACCCAGTAGGTACCCAAAAAAGTATGTAAATACCACTTAAATATCCAGTACGTACTGTAAAAGGGAACATTACAAAAAAAAAAAAAAAACTAAATGAAAGTCATTCTGGTTGGAGTTTTATGAAGAGTTTTGTCTTCTATCAAACAATTAAATCCATTATTTAAAAATATACTTTAAACAAGAACTTAAGCTCAAATCTAAGCAAAAAGGAAATATTCTTCCACTGTAAACAGAGATAACAAAGATCTACTGGAGTGTTTTGTTTGTGTAGGACGTTCGATCATGTGATGATGCTTTTTCAATCCATGAAACTCCGTCTTTGTGTAGCGTCGCTGCACTCAGCCACTTCAAGTCTCATTCATCTGTAAACATTTGCCTTATAGGAGCTGATTTGTTTGAGAGCTTCAATCCAGCAGGACCTTTTAGAGCAGAATAAAAAAAGAAAGAAAAAACACAAAAATTAAATGTGATTTAATCTTCATTCCACGAAAAAAAACAAAGACGAAAATAGCAAGATATAAATACACAAAAGATTTTGCGCTGAGCTGTTTGTGGAGTATTTCAAGGACCGTTACTTTTCAAACAGCCTTTCTACTTCTGGGTGGTGATGGCCGTTCTCCTCTTTCTCTACCCTCTTTATTATTTCCGAAAAGTGCAGAATGACTCATGAAGAAAAGTAATGTTGTCAATGGCTCAAACTGCTTTGAAGGTTTGGCTGGAAGCATTTGAATTAACCAGCCCTCCTCCCACACAGCCTGCAGCTCAGTAAAATCCTGAAATGAGACTTCTGTCTGCAGGACCTGACAGTCGCCTCTGTAGAGGACATTTCATTAGCCAATACTATAGGCAATCATAATCACCTTATATTTTATGGTTATGTCATAATTTATGACAAGGATTTGTGACAGTTGACATCAATTTTCTCTTAATGAACTTTTCATATTTTGATTTCTAGCATTTTAGATTTTCATAACTTGACAATGAAAACAATTATCAAATTAACAATTCAGTATTTTGTTTTTAGTTTTAATTCCCAAAAAATGAACTCTCAATTTCATGGGAACATTAATGAAAACGAGATGAAAATAGATAATAAAATGTTTAGTTTGGTCAATTCAAAACCAGGGGTGTAGGGAAAAATTGATTCGCAATTTATCGCGATATTTCCTTTGAAACTATATTGTGATATTTCCTTTGACCAAATACCATGATATTTCCTTTGACATATATCGTGATATTTCCTTTAACAATATGTCGTGATATTTCCTTTGACATAAATCGTGATATTTCCTTTAACAATAAATCGTGATATTTCCTTTAACAATAAATAGTGATATTTTCTTTGACAAAATATCGTGATATTTCCTTTGACATAAATCGTGATATTTCCTGTGACAATATTTTGTGAAATTTCATTTGACAATATTTCACAAAATTTCATTTGACAACATATCTCAATATTTCACTTGACAATATATCTTGACATTTCATTTGACAATATATTGCGATCTCATTTGAAAATATATCACGATATTTCATTTGAAAATATATCACGATATTTCATTTGACAATATATCGCGATATTTCATTTGACGATATTTTAAAATGCTGACAGGGCCATATTTAATTAATGATTTATGAGCAAACGTAGTTCAGTGTCATACTTTTTTTTAACACTTAAACCTCCGACCACCAGTTGGCAGCACAGTACACTGAGCACCTTTGAGCTGCTCTACACCTCAACCAAAACAACAACAACACAATCTCACAAGAACCAACTTGTGTTGAACAATCAGTCAGCCTTGGGGTTTTGTTTTTATGAAAAATGTACTACGTAGCTTTTACTTGGAATGGGTACCGAACCAAAACTCTGTGCCACTTTGATGCCAGTTTCATGCCAAAATAAAAGCACCATGAATTTGCTTGGTTAAAGCCAACTTGTATATGCGATACAGGTGCAGTGCTTAACATGGTGAGCATTAAATTAAAATAATTTTAGCATTTTATCACAATGAAAGGTGCATTAGAGGTTATTTCTCAGTCATACTCCTTAGAAAGAATAGTGAAAATTTGTTTTGTACAGTCTTAGAATATATCGCGATATGTATCGCATCGTGAGATATGTATCGTGATATGTTTTGTGTTGCTAGATACCATTTTATTACAATTAAAGGCGTATTGATACTCAGGTAGATGTTTTTCTAATTGTACTCTTTTCAAAAGAATAGTGAAAAATTTTTCCGTACATATTCCGTACATCTTGGAATATATCGCGATACGTATTGCATCGTGAAATGTGTATTATGATATATATTGTATTGCCAGAGACCTGCCAATTCACACCCCTTTTCAAAACTTCATATGCTTAGAGATAGTTACAGTTTTTTTTTTTCTTTAAAAAAATATGTTTAAAACAGATCTTTTACCTTATTGTGTTGAGGCTGGTGAGTAAAATTCTCATCTTTTCTCCTTTCTTTTCAGTTTTTCCTAAATTTAGTATTTTTTTGCCGTTTTACTCAGACTTTTTTCTAGTTTGCACTCAGTTGTTCCCATGTTTTAGCGTCTCATTTATAAATAATCTAATCAATTGTTCAACCTTTCAGCTTTTCCCGCCAGGGGTCGCCACAACAAATCAGCTTTCACTGACCACAGGTGGTTTGGCAGAATTTCATATATTATATTTTCAAGGCTCCTGACCAGCAGTAATTAAATGTTTTTGAAGAACATTTCTTCTATTGAATAAACTTCTTTTGGTAACAACAGAGGGCATTTGGATGATACCTAATGTGTGGGTTGGGGGGTGCTCTGGGAATTGTAGTTTTTGGTGGATTTATAGCAAAATTGTTTAATCCTCTGGTAGTTAAGAGGGTAATTTATATCTTGTAATGCTTTTTTGTAAATACAATTCTATTTAAAAAAACAAAACTGGCCATGACCACATAGAAAAGAGAAAAATGTCAATAATCCTTTGGGACAATTAAGATATAAAGAATGAATCCAGCCATTTGAAGCCCATGTTTCCCTCTTCACACATATTTGACACAAAAAGGTCAAAAACCATTTGGAGTGACCTAAAGAGCAGATTGATCCTGTCTGATTACTGGAATTAGAGCAACGCTAAAGCCAACTCTAAAGACCGTTATTTGATAAGGCGCCTCTGGAAGGATGTTGTTATCTCGGCCTTTTGTGTCAGCAGCAAAAATAACATCCTGGCAAATGTCAACACAAAATAGCCTCACTAAAAGTGGTAAACCCATAAAGAAATGCGGAGATACTGAATTTACAGACTAAATACTCATTTTGTTTGTAATTTTTACAGCCTGAACCAGCAGCTTATTTATTAACCCAAGACCAAGACAATGAATGTTTGAGGACATGGTTCTTCAAACAGCGCTAAAAGCTAAATGGAAGCTTAAGGTTAAGGAAAGGAGAGTTAAAGCCTTCATCACAACTACCCTTAAGGGTGGACATGGACTGACTGCAGGGGAAATATGGGCAAAAGGGGCATACAGGTTTCCATTTATGACGTCCTTTGAGTCTTAAGGAAACTGTAAGACAATGGCCACAACTGATCTTACAACCTAAAAACCAACAACAACTGGATGGGTCAACCAACTACTAGTGCTGTGACTGAGTGTCGTCTACAGAAAACTTCCAATTAGTTTTTTTTAGACACAACCTTATTCCCAGGAGTGTTTTAAAGAAGTAGTTATGTGATCTCTCATGGCAACGTGAGAAGGTTCCACATCCTTCATGTATTTTGAAGTCTGACCTGGTGATAACACACACATACACAACAACTGGGGAGTCACTGAAACTAAAACCCCAAAGTCTCCTGGGAGACATCAACGTCCAGTGAAAATTTAACAGCAATCAGGTCATTCACTTTTAGAACCGCGGTATTGATTAAAGAATGGATCAAAATCCTCTTTTGACCTCACATTGACATCTGTCCCGTCATGTTACAGTGATTTGAGACGTGGCTCAGAGTGCCGATCCATCCTAAACCCTTTCTTAGCAGAAAATACAGACGTAATTCAAAAACTTTATTGGAAATAGCAGCAAGAAGATGTAAAGCTTGTTTGCTTTCAGATGAATTTTTCCTGATAAACAAAAGCAGGTGCACATCATGGCCCAGGTGCAACCTCTCGTTTTCTATATTCATGTCAGGTTCCTGCGAGTTTGACGCTAAGTGGCTTTGAACGGTGGATGTTTATGGTTGTAATGCTTTCTGACCCACTGTGGCCGTCCTGCTCTGGGCTGCCGAGGAACACGTCTGTCATGACGTATCCCAGTAATGATGCCGGGCAGAATGGAGAGCAGATATCTCGTTCAATGCCAAACATCTACAAGCCCATCGATCCACTTATTACCCACTTAACCACCACTGTCACAGGAGCTTAAATATCAAATGCAAATTGGAGCAGGAGAAAGTTCCCGACCATTCTTCTCATCTCCACCCATGCATTCCCTGCACCTCATCTGCTTTCATCTCCCACCTCGCCGCGTCGCTCTTCTTTACCGTCGTTGGTCTGATGTCTCTTTAGCTCACAGGAAGACGTGGCGTCCTGCTCCTGTGGTGAAAAACCAGCGAGGGAGGGGGCACAGAGGGTGCCAACACCACTAGAGGTGAAGCCCCGGCTTCAGCAGGAAAACTCAGGGGGGGCTTTACTGCTTTAATCAGCTATAAATTCCACCACGCCACAGGACAGGAACCCAGTAAACATGCGCACAAACACACACAGAAGTACACACAAGTACTTCCATATTCAGCACGTGGAACGGGCATGTGAATGGAAGCAGAGAGTACGGTGTTGTGTAGAAAAAGACGGTGTAAAAGCCTCTCGTGTAATATAGAACTACTACTGTGTTTTTATTTATTGTAAAATCGTTCCCAGTCGTATTTTAATTATAATTATGCAGTTTTTAGCTAAAATCAAAGCACCTGTGTGCATTTTTTAAGACATTTTCTGCAGAGCAGCAGAAGTTTGTTAGAAATTTGCTTTTTAGTTGTGGGCTAGATTGTTGCTCTGCATCAATAATTCCGCCCAACTATATTCTAGAAAACTACACAGGTTTTTGATTTTAGAAAAAAAATGTAGTGGTCATAGTTAAATTATTTCATTGTATTCTTTAAATTCTTTTTCTACTTTTTTCCATTATTGTTACTTCTAAGTTTATGAACTTATTGTTGTGTTTTTCTCATCTTTCTGTTCCTGCTGTTATCTGACAGCTGTTATCCTTTCTGTATTGATTTTTACATAAGCATCATTTCCAGTATGGTAAGCAGTGGTACGGTACGGTCCAGTTTATTCCGGCGAGCATTTCCACTCAGTTTAGCCTCGCTCCCACTGAGCGGTTTGTTTTCACGGCGTAGACTGCTAGAGCGTCATTGTAGAGCAATGCTTGGAAAAGCAACAACAATGGAGGACATCCAGCAGCTCGTCTTTTCTTGCTTTACTCTTTGTACGTCGTGTAGAACAGGAGTTTAAGAAGAATACCGCCATGAAGAGGAACATGTTAGCTTAAATTAGTGCTATATTAGAGCTTTCTAATGTCGTCATCACTTTATGTCAATCAATGGATGGCTACAATGGCTCCATTTCATTTTTCTATGGACCTCCAATGGACGGGGGCCCTCAAGAGGTACGGGTCAGTGCTTGGTAATAGGTCCATAGAAACGCTCAAAATATCGGCCCAGTGTCCTCTTGGGAACGGTCCTGACATGGTCCTGTGGGTGTCTCCTGCAGGGGGAGACCGATGACATAGCTGCGTGTCAAAATGGTGAGACTACAGTGAAAGAGAAGCTGCATCACGCCTGGTTCACAAAAATTTTACATTTAAAGATTAAAAAGAGGATAATTGTAATCCAGAGCAGGTGTTTATGATGGATGAAGCCGGCTTCTACACAGCATAACAGTCTATTGTTCTGAATTAAAAAGAAGAAAAAAACTCTTTATGTTGAGCAATACTCTAATATTCTTCAATAAAAGTTCTACAAACTGCTCAAAAGTCCAGTCCGGCCCGGTTCAGTCTGGACCCCTCAGTGGAAACGAGGCTTTAAAGACCATCAACCTGCTTGTTCTATAGGGACTAAAGATGGAAATTAGCCTAAATAATCTTATAAATTTGCATTTTTAAAAGTTAAATTAACATATGCTGCCCCTGGTTTAAATGAACGAACAAAAAAAATGTTGAATTCAATTTTTGTGCATAACTTTGTCTTATATGTTGGGTTTCTTTTTGACAGATTATATTGTATTACCAGTTAACCCTGTAAAGCCCACTTCATCAAATAATTGACAGAAAACTACTTTATTTCACAATATTTAAATTTCAATCATGATACGTTGTGTGGCTTGGAAAAAATATTATTTATGGGAAAGAGGCACCTTATCTAGCCATTGTCTCAAACTTGATCCACACATTTTTAACATGGTGAAACTGTTATAAATAATTATTAATATTTTTTTTTTCAATACAGCGAGTAGTCATTTAAGAAAATAAAATAACAATAGCTGAGCTAATCTCAACCTGAAGAGTTGAAAATTAGCAAAATGTTTTCCCTCCAAAACAGTTTTTGAGATGTCATGGGGGCAGCCATTTTAAAATGAGCAGGAAAAGCCCTTCTACTGCCTCTAGTGGAATGATAACGTACTGCATAGCAGAAAACATGGACAAATTCACATACAATGGGTTCTTAAGGAAAGTTTGGATTATGGTAATGAGATGGGGGTCTCAGAATTACGTGTATCAAATATGATACAAATGGGTACACAGGGTTTATTGTGCTTATCTGCTGTCCTGTAACCATGTTCACAGAAGGTTAGCTCAAATTTTAGATCTAAAAGAAACAAAGCCATATTCTTTAAGAGCTTGGATCATGTTTCATTTAAATCTGCTGCCACAAACATCGTAGAACAGCGATGTGAACACAGAACCGTGTGCACAGAGAACAAATGTAAATACATTTTGAAGGAGTAAATTCACTCAGTGCTTGTTTGTCTTTTCATTTGTTTGTGGAAAAGGTTTTTCTTTCCTTCACTGTGGATAGTTTTTGCCTTGGAGGAAAACTAAACCAAGATGGAATGCTTGGTTTTATTTAAATTTACCAATAAAAGTCAATTTGTCAAAAGAGTTTTTGAGAAATCCTTTAGAAAGTATAGAGATATGAAATAACTCGTCTCTTACTTCTACTGTATTTACTGTTTTGGAAAAGAATTCCACTTTTTTCTTTTTTGCTCTGTTGGATCTATAGAAAAGCCATGAAGTGAACTGTCAGATTATAAAAATATTGTTCATTTATCAGACTTATATGAAGAGAACTGGTGATGAAGAATCCCAGAGTATGGATTCATCGATGCGTTATTGTGATCGATGTCGTACTTACTCCCACTCCTTGCGTCTGGCTTGCGGTGTGCTATGAATCTTGTGAGCTTGATGAGCTTTCACGATGTCCCTCTGCTCAATCAGGCCCCCCCGCCGTCTCTTCATCACGTTCGGACTGACTGCCAGGTCTCCGTCCACCCCCAGCATCCCGGCTCCAGTGTCAAACGGGGAGGTCACGTCCAGAGAGAGCCCCAGACGGTTTGGGTGTGTAGGGGCAGCGTTGCCGGGCATGGGGGGGAGGTAGAGAGTGTCGTAGCTGGTGGACAGACCGAGTGGCTCCAGCAGCGAAGGAGCCTCTGAATACGGGCTTGAACCTCCAGCCAGTCTTGAGCGGTGCTTCTGCCAGCTTTCGCCGTCCACCGGGGACGGAGGGAGGACATGGTGCCGGGGTGTGCTGCTTCCACACATCGGCTCCATGCTCGGATCCAGACTAATTGCTGGACACTTGGGCCCTCCTCCTGGGGCTCCGAGTAGCCCCGAATCATTGTGGTCATCTGTCAGAGACTGAGAGCTGACCGAACAGGAGCCCGGTTCCAGCATGGTGGGAAGGCTGCCCGGGATCTCAGCATAGTGCTGCAGGAAGAGATAAGACAAACATATCAAAACGCTGATTATCCTCTTTATTAGCTCCGAAGAACGGTGTGTATATTCTGCACAGCTATTCATAACATATTATTATGTTGGCTTTCATTTCTTTCAGCACAAATCTATCCCTCATTCATATTTTAGCCCAAAACACAAGTCAGTGACTGATGTTCCTCTGCAGCAGGAGCAGTCTGTGATTCAAATAAGGACGAGGAAAGCATCAACAGCTGCCTCAGGTCGCCTCAGTGGGAATAAATCAAACGGACAAGCCTAAAAATATTCTCAAACCTGTTTTACTATCTGTACCACAGGTGTCCTCCCGTCCAGAAAAATTACACCTGTGTGATTGTTTTTTTTCTCCACTACCAAAGCAATGTTTCTCACTTCAACATTAAAACTATTTTTTTTTATTTTAAAAAAAGACAAGTTATTTGATAAGATTGAAAAAAGAAAAAAAAAATGCAAATTTTAAGTACATCAAATATTTGTAGGTGGAGATAGAAATTATTTATAAAACCAACCAAGAAAATAAAAATCAACGAAAAAAAAAAAAAATTGAAATAATCTTTGCTTTGAGAGAGTAACACAGTATTTACAACCCAATAACATTTTTCTGGGGTTTTACGGTTAATTTGGCTATTTTTGTTTGTTCAATTTAAGTAGCAGCAATTAATAGAAATTAAAAGTCAATTAAGAAATATAAACCAAAACAAACCAAAAACTAAGACAAAAAAACAAAATAAAACAACAAAAACAAAACAAACAACAACAAACCAATCCAGACCCCCCCCAAAAAAACAATACAAAAGAAAACAAAAAAACAGCAAACCAAAAACAGAAGCATAAAACCAAACCAAATATAAACCAAAAAGCAATGAAAACCAAAACAACAAAACAAAAACCATAAACAACACAAAACAACAAACAGCAACAAACCAAACCATTTTACAGAGTCCTGTCTTTACCATATGTTCTTTCCATGCCTTCATTAAAACTAACAAAAACAACAACAAACAAAACAACAAACTAAAACCAAACCAGTACAGTTATATTGGATGGAACACACATTATTTTCAACCCAAGAACATTTTTGTTTTGTTTTTTTACAGTGAATAGATATTTTTGTTTGTTCAATTTAACTAGCAGCAATTCATGTAGTTAAAAATCAATTAAGAAATACAAACCAAACCAAAAACTAAGATAAAAACCAAACAAAAAACAAAACAAAACAATCAAACCAAAAACAACACAAAACAAAACAACATATTTTAAATTGTTCACAATTTTTAAAGACATTTTTCAAATTCTTGTACACTTTCTGGAGATTATGCAAGTTTGGGATCAAACCGTTCAACAAGTTCAGGACATTATACAGCAATTAAAGGTGATTGCTTCAGCGACTACATTCAACAAAAGCATTCTCACTAGTAGGTAATACAACTTTTCGATTTCTTTTTGTCTTCTGTCAGTTTAAAGTATCACCGACCCTCTGAGTTTCAGAATAAATACCATCAGCTGTGAAGCAGCCCCTTCAAAATAAATATTATAGCCCTGCGAGCTTAATGGTACAATCGGGAAGAGGTGGGGGATAAAGAGGCATTCACAGGAACAATGTTGTGGATTTGTTCACTTCCAAGAGCAGAAAGTAAACAAAACTTTTTTTTGTGGAGCAATCAAATGCGTTCTACTAATGATGCTGCAGCTCTGACTGTTTTATCTCGATGAACGCACGCTTTAGTTTTACAGCCCCTCTGAGAGAAGAGGTTTCAACCAACCTGTTTGCTCAAGATACAAGCGCCGTAAAAACAAGACACTGCAAAGTAATGAGGTCTCACAGTGAATTGATTCAGTTTTTCTCCGTATCCGGTTGAATCCATCAGCCGTGTGCCGTCAGGGCGTGAATACACAACCAGAAATGTGACATTACAGATAAGAAACCCCCGTCAATCGATGAGGACGGAAAACTCCCTCCAATGAATTCAAATCCTAACATCTCTCAGAAATGCTCAGATGGTGAGAGGCTGCACTGTGCTGCAAAATTTGTGTGAATCGGATGTGTTGTTTTCTGAATTCACTATGAAATAAATAATATTTGGCAATAAATTAGATCTCTGCCTACCTATTCCTAAAATGACAGACTAAATGGCTTTGAAGGGAAGAAGAGCTTTATTGTCATGAAGGTTTGTTTACCAGCAACTATAACAGAATGATGTTGACTATTACAGGACATAAAAGATTAGCTACCAAAGATGATCAAAATGCAAACATAAAGTGGAATAAGTAGCACAACAGTTTCTACTAATCTAAGCCAATAAAAAAGCGTCCTGTTGCACCATCAAAACCCGTTTTTCTATAACCCGGTAAAAATTATTTTAATGTTAAAGCTCCTACTGACTGGAACAATCTTCCTTTATCTCTTTGATCCATTACATCTTTGCCATCTTTGTCAAGTCTCTGACATTCAAATTAAAACACACTTATCTTTGTTTTGAATTCAGAATATTTCTTTTATTTCAGTATTTATTAATTTTTCTATGTTTATTTTTTGTTCTCAGTCTTACTTTCTCATAAATTATTTTTTTAAATGTTATGTTAGGTAGGTTTTTATATTGATAGCCAGTGTGGGTGTGTATGCGTGTGTTACGCGTACTTTATTCCAATTTGTTTGTCAATTATTCTTTATCCTATTCTGTCATTTTTGTTTTTGAATTTTCTTTGAAAAGGAGGACTCTCTTAAGAGGCTTATCCTCCCATTTCTGTTCAAAAGTATAAATAAAATAAATAAATTTAACCAAACTTTTTGTATTATTTTAAATTTTTACTTTCGATTTTAAGTGTTTTTGGTGTTATTTTGGAAAGCCTTCACCTTGTCCAGAGACTACGGTTAAAAATGAAATGTTCAGTAATGTGTTTCAGTTCAAGTAAATATCAAATTAATAAAGTCGTTTTGTCACAGTTCTTCACAAAAGCATGATCAGCACCACTGTTTGTGTATGTTAACTATGAGTGTGTATTGACAAGAGTCTGGTGCTACAATACATATCACGATGCTTCATGATACAATATGTATCGCTATATGTCCCAAGACTGTACCAGAACAATTATCACTATTTTTTGACTAAAAAAATAAACTCTACCTGAATGTTAATACACCTTTCATGCTAATAAAATGATCAAATTAATTTTATTTAATAATCACAACATTAAGCACTGCCATTGTCTGTCATATACAAGTTGCTGAGCATTGAATTAAACTAATTTTACAATTTTTCACCATGAAAGGTCTATTAAAGGTGGAGTTTTTTTTTTTTTTTTTTTCTAAGTCATATGCTTAAAAAAATATTGAATTTTGGTACAGTCTTGGATAAAGGGTTTGGGCAGAGGTCGGCAACCTGTCGCTCTGGAGCTACATGTGGCTCTTTTGTCCCTTTATTGTGGCTCTAGCTTTAATTAAAAATCCTAACGATTGATTAAATAAAAGATTAGTAATTTAAAATGTATCTTTTCTATTTAGATTTTTAATATATCAAGAATCTAAGCAAAAAAAAAGTTTAATTTAATGTCAGAAATTCAGTAGAAATGTTCCTTAAATCTTTATTTTTAATTTATAATTTGTCAAATAAAAATCTAAATGTTTTTATTTTTTATTTGGTAAATTACACTAAAGTGGTTAAAGTTTTGAACAAATTTGGTTTAAAATGATTTCGTTTTTTTTTTAAATAAAACTTCATGTTATTCTAAATGTTTTTTTCTAATAAATAGATTCTACATAAATGCTTAATTTTGAGATTAAAAGGAAAAAGTACACCAAATTCCTAATGATAAAAAATATCATGCTTGACTGCCACTCTTTTTTAATATTTTTAATATCTTTTTCTGACATAGAGTGTGTTTTATTTTGAAAGGAACTAGTGTGTGCTGCTCTCAAACATAAAATAAATTATAATTGTCATATATAAACAAATAGACACTGTTGTATTTTAATTATTCTACTATTTAAAAACTAAATTTATAAATAAATGCTTAATTCCCCCCAAAAAAGCAGAAATGTTGTGCATTTTTGAGCAATAAAGTGACTTTTTTGGCTCTTTTTGACGAAATGGCTCTTTCAGCATCAAAGGTTACTGACTCCTGGGAAAGGATTAGGGATGTATCGCGATACATATCACATTGTGAGTCATGTATCGCATCTTCAGACTCTTGCCAATACACAGTTGTTTTGATTTATGATGTTGATGTCAAAGCAAAGCACCAAAACAATTCTAACAAAAGCAACAGATAAAAACTACCTGATCTGAATGCTTAAAGGAACTTGTATTTATTTGATCACCTTTGTAAAATGCTCCTTAAAATGGGACAAACTCCTGACATTTACCGATCATTGATAAACGTAGTTTCTAATCAATTTTCAAAACCTATTTTTACAGAATTACAAACGATCAAGCAATCAGTGGGGATTTTACAGTCTTCAAATGCTAAAGGCCAAAACGTTTGCACTCTAAATTCATAGCTCTCCAAGGATCGGTTGAAGACAAACCTGCAGCTCCACAAACCAACAGGAAGCCACCTTATGGCAAATTTGTTTTAATTGAAGACGCTTAATGAAAACGTGTTGAACTCCTAACAGAGACAAAACAACAGGTGCTTCCCTTTCCTCTGAGCCAAAGCACTAATATGAGGCCAGATCAGTCTCATAATTCAGAAATGCACATGTAAATTATTCAAAATAGACTCAGTGTATTTCTGAATTATGAGACTGATCTGGCCCCATATTTCATTCGGTTTTCTCTGCTGCTGTTCCTATCATGGGGAAATTTGCACTAGAACATGAGTTAATTTGGAGATATTAATTTCCAGTGACAAGCCAGAAAAGTCATCACGACTTGTAGTGTTTTGATGCCAAATACACGAATATGAGCAAACACTTTCAGCAAAAGTAGCGAGGAAACAACAAACACAAGATGAATGACTTCAGGGGTTCATGATCAATGCAAAAAACATTTAAACTTGAATTATTCATCAGCCTCAAAGAGTTAGAAGAGGTTTGCTTTTTCTTAACAAATCTGGTTGAAATAAACAGCAGACTTTTCTGACAGGCCTGTGTTTACTAACCCACAGAGACAATTATGTTTCCAGGAAGTAGATTGTTACTGAACTGAGTAAATGGTTAAAAAAAATGCTTTACTGACCTGATTCAGGGCTTTAAAGGCCCACTCCAACTAGATTTCTAATCTATTGTAGTCTTTTAATTTTGATTATGCAATTTTTAGCCAATATATATATATATATATATATAAAATTATATATCTCTGTTGTTTTCTCCTTCAGAATCTACTGGAATTATGATATTAACGGTTGAAAAATTACATCAAATCGAAGGCATAAACACTGGAGCTCCAGTGTTATAGGATAAAGACATTTTCTGCAGAAAGGCAGGAATTCAAGTGAAATTCACCTTTGAATTGTGGTGTGGAAGTAAGCCTATACTGATATCCCATCATCCCTTTATGTACACTCTACCACTATCTTACAGCCAGTTTTTTATTTTATTCGACTATATTATTATATTATTTTATTATTATTTTTGTTTTTATCATCTTGTATTTTGTGTGTAGTCTTGGCACTGTACGTGTACTAACTATTGTTTATGATCCTGTTTCACCTATTGGACTACGAGTCCGGATTAAAGCCTATCCGTCTGTCTGTCTGTCTGTCTGTCTGTCTGTCTGTCTGTATTTTATTTAATTTTATTTCTTATTAATTTGAGATTAGGGGGATATTATGTTCAACATGGGAGATTTTATTTTATTTAATTATATTTTATTTAATTTATTTTTTTCAATTTTTTATTTCATCATATTTTATTTAATTTATTTATTTTGCTATTTTTTATTTCATTTTATTTTTATTATATTTTTGTTTCATTTTATATTGTAATTTATTTTATTTCATGATTTTATTTTATTTTATTTTGCTTTAATTTCATATTAGCGGGATGTTATGTTCAACATGGGAGATATTATTTTATCTCATTATATTTAATTAAATTTTTTTATTTCATTATATTTTATTACATTATGTTTTTTTTCACTTTATATTGTAATTTATTTTATTTCATATTATTTTGCTTTAATTTCAGATTAGGAGGGTATTATGTTCAACATGAGACTTTTTAGGAAAATCAATTATTTCGTTTTTAAGTTATGTAAAAAATTTGCCTAAATTTCGATTCATTGAGCAAATAAACTGTTTCAGAAGCACATTTCCTAAAACTATAAAAGCACCCATTCAACAAGTGGACAAGATGTCAAGAAGGAAAATGAAATCATTTAAAAGCATTAGTTTAAATTAATTAAAAATGTAAAACGAGGCTGGCTGCTCTCCGTGTGTGACCACATCCAGAACCATCATTATATGTTACAGAACTTTGAAAAACTCCCACGTTTCAAATAAATACTCACACTTTACAACCAATGTTGACGTGTGCTCTCTTTGTCTTTTAATAACTTTTAAGTCGTTAGTTGTTGGTGTAACTAAAGCTTTCTTTCCATTACCTGAACCTGCATCTAATGCACTGCCTGAAGGGGTTTCTTGGTCACTTACCACGGGTCAGTGGAGGTAAAATTGTTTCTGCAGCTCCTGGCTGGACAGCCAGGTGTTTGACAGGCTGATAATGAGGAGTGAGGGAGAGTCGGAGGCAGGCGAGCACCTCCTCACACCTGCTGCCCCAGCAGCCATACGGCCTCATAATTAACCGCCACTCTCCTCCCTCACCCTGGCTTTCAACCTGGTAAGTGGCCAAACATGTGTCAGGAGGTGTCACTTCACCTGAAACTAATGTATTTGAAGAAAAGTCATGTGTGAAATTTCCTACGGTTGAAAACGCTCGTTCCTGCTGCAGTGAACAACATTTGAGCAAACATTTAGAGCGTCGTCAAGCAAAGAACTCAATAACCTGTAGTCGAAATATAGCAAAAATAATAAGAAATTGAGCCAGATTTGGACTAGAAACTGTTAATATTTTATGAAAATCTTCCAGTTGTTTGAAACATCCAGATTTAGTCGTAAACTACAAGCTTTTTGTACAAATAAATTCTGTAAAACTGACTATTACTCTCTTCAACATCTTTTCTGATAATCTTTCATTCATTTTTTATGTCCACCTTCAAGTTTTTTGTGTGTCATTCTTCACAGCTAACTAAAATGCAGCCCACGATTCCCTTCTTTTCATTCATTTTTCAAAGCTTTCAGTATACTGTGGTTATATTTTCATTTCATGACCCTTTTTTTATTATATTCCTCCACAATCATATAATTCTCCAACAGTTTCCCTGCAGGGTTCATTAAATTTTCATACCGTCATTATGTAAGATTGTCCCATAAGCACCAAAAGGCCATGAGTTTGAATAGATCAAAGCCATTGACAGTAAACAGCGCTGTACTCTTTCTGAGGATTCATTTTAGTCCGATTTCTTACATTTTTCTTGTCGAGAAACGTGTTCAAAACATTTTATAAATATAAACATCCTTTTGTAGAAAAAGTGTAAGTGAATTTTGTTTTTTTTTAACCTGGGGGATATATAAAATGTGAATTTGCTTCAAGTTGAGATGGAAAGGAAAGCACTTAATGTCACATTATTGAGTGTTTTAAGATAAACTAACTAGAAATTGGGGATTCTGAAAGAAAGTGAAGCATTTAAAAATAAAAAGGTAAAAGTTCAAACAGTTACATCTTTCCGTGAGAATATTTTCTCTATGCCTGGATTTCTGAGGCTCCACCTTTCATTGCTTGTGGGTTTTGCCCATTTCAGGATGTCAGCCTAAAGCCGGCTTCGGCTTTGTCTCTGCGTTTTGCCCACAAAAACAAAAAATGTTGGAGTTTTTGCAAAGATGGATGTGCGTACTGTATATCTGCCTTTAGTAGCATAAGCCATCACTACATTAGTTGTTGCGATGGCTAGGGCTAGCAGCTGAGCTAGTGGCGAAGTTAGCAGTTAATCACGGCTAGCTGTGTGCCGAAGTTAGCGGCCGATTAACACTAGCTGTGTCACAAAGTTAGCGACTGATCACCACTAGCTAAGTGGCAAAGTTAGCAGTTGATTAACGCTAGTTGAGTGGTGAAGTTGGTGGCTGATTAGGGCTAGCTATGCAGAGAATTTACCCGCTGATCACCACTAGCTGAGAGTTGAAGTTAGCAGCTGATCACCACTAGCTGAGCAGTGACATTAGCGACTGATCAGTGCTAGCTAAGTGACAAAGTTAGCAGCTGATTAGCGGGAAGTTGGTGGCTGATCAGGGCTAGCTACGCAGAGAATTTAGCAGTTGATTACCGCTAGCTGAACGGCAAGGTTAGCAGCTTATCAGCGCTAGCTGAGCGGTGAAGTTAGTAGATAATGACCGCTAGCTGAGTGGTGAAGTTTGCAGCTGATCACCGCTAGCTGAATGGGGACGTTAGTGGCAGATCACCGCTAGCTGAGAGGTGAAGTTAGTAGCTAATCACTGCTAGCTGAGTGGTGAAGTTAGCAGCTGATCACCGCTAGCTGAGTGGTGAAGTTAGCAGCTGATCACCGCTAGCTGAGCGGTGAAGTTAGCAGCTAATCACTGCTAGCTGAGCGGTGAAGTTAGCAGCCAATCACCGCTAGCTGAGCGGTGAAGTTAGTGGCTAATGACCGCTAGCTGAGTGGTGAAGTCAGCAGCTAATCACCGCTAGCTGAGCGGTGAAGTTAGTAGTCAATCACCGCTAGCTGAGTAGTGAAGTCAGCAGCTAATCACCGCTAGCTGAGCGATGAAGTTAGCAGTCAATCACCGCTAACTGAGTGGTGAAGTTAGCAGCTAATCACCGCTAGCTGAATGGGGACGTTAGTGGCTGATCACAGTTAGATGAGAGGCAAAGTTGGCAGCTGATCAGCACTATCTGAGTGTCAAAGTTAGCGGCTGATCACCGCTAGCCGAGCAGTGAATTTAGCTGCTGATTAGCGCTAGCTGAGTGTTGAAATTAGCAGCTGATAATCACTTTCTGGGTGGTTCTGGCATTGTAGACTCTACCTGAAGGGGCTGTTCTCAATTTGTGACATCAGCTCGTGAAATCCTGCTCGTTTTTTTGGGTTGAGAGGGGCTGGTGCTCAAAGCTAGAGGAAAATTCAGGGTATTCAGCATATCAAAATACTGCTTTGGGGTTGACTATAGTGAGGGTTGAACAGTTTAACACACTCAAAAGCTCAAAAAGTGGATTTAGCATGGAACAGGCCCTTTAAAGTTTTAAAACGTAGATATATAGAGAGATATAGTAGGACGATGACATCGTGATTTACTATGTATTTTAGAGGCTTGGAGGGATATGACACCACAAACTCTCAGCACATCTACCCCCTGATATTCTAAAAATCTAAGGCTACACTCTTTAAATCCCTAAATATGTGGAGATGTATCAAACAAGGCTATTTCTGGTGTTTTCAACAAATAACCATATTTGTCTAGTTCTGCGGAAACACAGATAATCAAAGACATTTGATACTAAGTGAATCTATAAATTAGACACTAAAAATAAAGTTTTGCAGAAAAAAAAAAAATCATAGAGACCATTAAGGTTTATTGCGTACTCAGCTGTGCTGTATGAAAGAAATTACAAAAGAAGTCCCACTTATAATAAAGTTTTCACAAAATACACCAACAAGGCCAAAAGGAAACAACGATGCATTGAAAAGGCAGACTTATTCAAAACAAAATATCTAGGTTAATCTCGTAAATGTGAAAAGCTGCTCCAGAAATCATTCCTGGTGTTACGCAGATCAAATGTCAGCCTCAGCAGGATGTCAGTAAATCACAATAAACATCATTCAGGGAGAAGCAAACATTGAATTCATTAATTTTCTGCTCTGTGCAAACAACACGCAAAAAAATGAAAATTTTCAATGATTTATTGAGGATTTCACATTGCCAAAAACTCATTTATTTGTACTAATGGTTATTTTTAAAAGGAGATTTAAAGCAGTTAAGGGAAAAATTAAAAATAAAAACTAAAATTTTAATCTGTTTACATGACAATCTGCATCTGACGAACCTAAAAAAAAAAACTTTTTTTTTTAACTATTTGATGAAACAGGTTGATCACATCTTTAGGCTCTTTTGAAAGAAACTCCATCAAAAAAATCCATCATCACAGTCAATCATCGAGCAATTAACAATCTCAAATGAGGACTGACATTAAGAAAGGCTGTTCAGAATAAGAACAATCGACACTTAAAGCAATTAATCAGTCTTCTCTTGACTCAAATTGGTGGCCATTCTTTTCTCCTTCAAAATAAGATCAAGAGGTTTCACAGCCTTCATTCTTTTTGCTGAACAGAGCCAGTAATTTATACACCACAACAATCCAATTTACACCCCTGCCAAGCTGAGTGGTGATGTGTAGTCTAGCCAATCAGACTACTCTGGAAGAACGGATTAATAAAAATGGAACCAGAGGCGCTGAGGGGTGGTAAGTGTTAGGATAATTAAATAATTAACAAGACAGGCCGGAATGGGGGAATGATCCAATCCGATGTCCATTTGAGATAATTAGCTAGAAAAGATTAATTAACTCGGATCACCTTACTTTTTAGACTTCTGAGGAAATGCTTTCTGTACATTTTTTGGCACATAAAAACTCAATCACACTTTCACCAATCTTTGTATAAAAACATCAAGTAGATTACTGCTTGTACTTTTGGTTTTGATAAGTTTTAATTTAATTTTTTTAATATTGAACAAAATATGCCCAATAGGTGATGAATGAGAACTTCCTTAAAGTCTGCAGAAACTTTGTGCACTTTGAAACTTGGGAAATTCAGCATTGTAGTTAGAGACACCATTCAGGCTTTAAAACGTTCAACAACAGCTGGTTTTTTTAGCATAATTTGGGAATTAGCAACATATTAGCTGTTTTTGGCTAATTTAGACATTTTTCCAGTTTTTAGGCTTACTATGACTTTAGCTAATATTCTAGCATTATGCTAGCTGTTTTGTCAAATTAGACTTTTTTTAAGTTTTAAAGCTAACTCGTATTTTAGCTAATATTTTAGCATTATGCCAGCTGTTTTTTCAAAATTTAACTTTTTGTAATACTTTAAGCTAACTTCAAGTTTAGCTAAAATGTTAGCATTATGCTAGCTGTTTTGTCAAAATTAGACTTTTTTAAAGTTCTGTAGGCTAACTTGGAGTTTAGCTAATATTTTAGCATTATGCTCGCTGTTTTTTCAAAATATAACTTTTTTGAATTATTTACACTAAATTGGAGTCTCGTCAATATTTTAGCATTATGCTAAGTGTTTTGTCAAAATTTGATTTATAATGTTCCTTTGGCTAATTTGTAGTTTAGCAAATATATTAGCATTATGCTAACTGTTTTGCCAAATTAAACTTTTTTAGTTATTTATGCTAACTTAGAATCAAGCTAATATTTTAGCAATATGCTGGCTATTTTGTCATAATTACACCTTTTTATGTTATTTAGGCTAACTTTGAGTTCAGCTTATATCTTTTTTTTCTAGCTATTTTGTCAAAATTAGACTTTTTAAAATTATTTAGACGAACTTTGAGTTTAGCTTAAATTATTATTCTAGCTGTTTAGTCCAAATTATTCTGTTTAAAATTCTTTAGGCTAACTTGTAGTTTAGCTAAAATTTTAGCATCATGCTAGCTATTTTGTCAAAATTAGACTTTTTTAAGTTCTTTAGGCTAACTTCAAGTTTAGCTTATATCATTATAGCTGTTTTGTCAAAATTAGACTTTTTCAGGTTTTTTAGCCTAACTTGTAGTTAAGCTAATATTTTAGCATTATGCTAGCTGTTTTGACAAATGAAACATGTAGGCTATCCAGTTTTTTGGCTGTTTTAGCATTTAGTAATACATTGGCAAGCTATTAGCTTCAGCGTTTCAGCTTTCAGCTTGAGCATTTCTAGCTATCAGTTTCAACATTTTCGGATATTAACTCTAACATTTTCAGTGGTCACATTCATCTTACAGCATTCACACTTGCATTATTGCAGGTAGTGCAAATATCTTGTTAAGTTTGTCTTTTCAATAGTAATAAAAAGCTCATTTAATTAAGTATAAGGAAGTAGACAAATAGGAGTAATAAAATATGGCTAATATAGATAAATTGCAGCTTTTCAGTACCTAATAACTCATTAGATGCATTCCCTTTTTAATCAAGTTTTCCTGTATTCATTAATTTTTCCGTCCTCGGGGTGGAGAGGTTTGCACTCCCAGGATCCAGAAACTCGAATGAAGAGAATGGTTTATTCTTCACTCTGAAAATTAAACATTTATCTAATCCATGCCCTTCTAAGAAGTAGCCCAATCCTAAAAACCTTTATGGGTAAAATTCTGAAGCTGTCAGGAGCTTAACATTTTAAAGCTTGAACCAAAACATGACAAGAGGATCTAGTACTGAAAACCACAAGTTTTTATGGGCTTAAGGTAAATAACTGAAACAGCTGTGATCATATTAAATCTGGTTTCACAGGGAACGATATTTCTTAACACAAAACATGACTACAAATCCTCACAAAACCTGTTTTTTGTGGCTACTTTTCCCCTTAAGGTCTCAAAAAGGATTTTAAAAAAATGACTTATCAATGAATGTTTAATCAATCTCCTTGATAGAACACTATAAATCAGCATTATAAAAAATTCAACAGCCTTAAAGTTATTGCTATGCAACAGCTGTGCCATTAATAAATTGAAAAAAATACATCTAACCTTAAAAATAAGAGCTCAAAACAGAAAGGAATTGCAATCAAAACAAGGCAGCTTTGTCTTACCTAAACAGAGAGAACTCCTTTCCATCGCCTTCTCCTCTCCACAGAAAAGCAAATGCTGCCGCAGATCTCCGAGTGATGCCTCTGCCAGACCTGAGAGACGGAGGGAGGAATCAGGGGAGGGCTGGAGAGGAAGCAGGTTATTTCCAGGGAAGGAGGGGTCCAGCCAGCTGTCATTTACGCCACTTTTGTGGTTAAGATCGTTTCCCATAAAGCTCACAAACATGTAGGGGGAAAAGAAAAGTCACATGGGTTGACATTAATAAACAGAAAACAACAAAAGGTTTGCATTTGGAAGCATCACCACTTGTTGGATTAAAACAAGGAAACATAACCTGTAAGAGTCTGCCTTCATAACAGGCTGCTGCACTGCGGTTTTTAAATTTATGACTCACATTTGAAAATTGACTCAATGGTCACACACTTTTCTACTTTTGTCGATTACAGAACAATTTAAACTATCACATTAATTACACAATGAAATTTGACCCAAAAAAGAAAAAGAAAACAAAAATATTTTAAGGAAAATAATCACGTGATGTAGAAATTAATTAAAGTTGTATAATTATTTTTTCACATAAACTTAACAATAACAGCAGGTTTTATGTTATTTCATAAATAATACCCATTTGGACCACAAGGTGGCGGAAAACAAAAATTGACTACCTTTATTTATCTGTTATTAATCTTATTTATGAGACATTAGTTATCAAGAAAACAAATTTTATGTGGGTGTTCATAAAGTTAACATAGTTATTTTCTTTCTCTAATCATTTTAACCTTACATGCATATCAAAAATAATATAAGCTTAAATGTTCAGGATTTCTCCAGTGATAGGGTTAATGTAAGAAATATAGATCTATGTTCATCTACTGTAAAGAAAAAAAAATGCATTTTTTTTTTATTTTGTTAAAAACATTGAAACGGTTGACCATTTGTTTTTTGACTGCGTGATAGTTTTTGCGTATGATAGTGTTCTTCTAATTTATCTTTTTTGGTTTATTTAGAAAAACATATGATTTTTGTGTAATTTAACAAAATAGTTTGTTTTATCTAGCATTTAATGTTTAAACAATGTTGGGCAAGTCTTATATTCATAAAAGCACGTTTTCAAAAACCAAGTCACTTTTTAATATATTTAACAAGGAGATTTGTTTGTATCTTAATTAAATGAAGTTCAAAAAAACTAAAAAAAAAAGAAAGAAAAATGTTAAGACCAGTATGTTATGTGAAAACCGTAGCTATATGTGTGTTTTATTTTATTACATGTCTTTTTTATCCTTTCTTTTATTCTTTTGTTCATTTATGTTACCAATTTGTTTTATCCCAACTGCTTTAATCAGTATATTAAGTGTTCAATAAAAAAGGTACTGTAAGAATAAAATCAAGCTTGTATTACTTTATTTCAAGAAATCAAAACAAAAACAGGAAAAGACAAAAAAGTATTTATAGACACCCTTAGCAAAAAGTACTACACTTGAAGTTTATTTTATGAAGTATAGCAAGTATAGACCACGCATTTGTACTGTAGAAAATTCTGGATGCTTCTTAAGACTGAATAAAACATTTTAAGTTTAAAAAATATATAAAAAGTAAACTTTAAGCGTACTGCCTTACTTTTAGAGTAAGTATACTTGCAGTACACTTAAATAAACTACTTTTTGCTAAGAGTATATCAAACCTAATTAAAATGTTTGGTCATAAATTGATTAGAAAATAAAGTAAATAAAAAGAAGATAGCTGAGGACCATATTATGGTAATATTGACTAAAATTAATACTGCATTAGTCAAGTTTGCAAAACATTCTGTGTAGTTTGATTGGAAATGCTACATCAGTGTTATTATTCATATTTTTAGCCTCTTCTCCAAAGTTATTATATATATATATATTATTGAAATACCACCATGGTCATAGAATAAATTGAAAATGTATTAACTTTTATTTATACCTGGATTGTTTATTAGTTCTCTTTTTTCAATATTATTGTTTATTTTCAGTTATTAATTTATTTCCAACATGTAAATGACAAAAGCGGACATAAAATAAAGATTCTTAACAAAAAAGCTTTAATAACATGAAAAACAATTAAAAAAATGAATTTATTTCTAACATTGTTTATGCAAGTTGAGCAAAAAAAAAAACATAAAACGTCTTATTTTTACTTTTTGGCTGAATCTCAAGTGTACAGGAACATTAACAAAAAGATTTTGTAGAATTATATAAACCTAAAATCACACCGCAATATTTAAAATATGACTGTTTAACGGGGTTAGTGGGTTTGCTGCGCTTTTGTGCCTTCATCGATTCGGACGTGTATGCGGAAGTGTGTCCTCGATAAGGTCCAACTCTCGCGATACTTTGAGCTCAGTGATGTTCCTGTCCTAGATACTACACTTTTGCTGTTGGGAAACATCAACATAGTAACCCGGGAAGGGAGACTTCAAAAGCGGCTCCTGGTGTTTCTTTTAAGACAAAATACGCCACTCAAATTGGGTATATTTTAATACTAAAAACGCCGGAGTATTTCTAAATTTTCATTTGGAGAAACTTGTAGGTTATTTGGCACAGCTGTTGGGAAGCTTTATTTTGCTAATGTCAGCCGGCTAATGCTAATGTTAGCAAACAGATAACAGAGCGAAACTGAGGAAGTGCAAAGAAGTCACAATTTCTTAACATGAGGACGTCGCCGACAAAGTGGACTTCTAGACAAACGACATCGCTGCCCTAAGGTGTGTATTTTTTCTTTCTTTCTAAAGAGTTGCTTGGTAAAGAGTGATTGTCCTGTCAGCTAACGCAAGCATGAACTTTGAGGAGTTGGCGGCTATGACTAATCCCCGGACCGGAGACGTTTCTAAAATATGTGATCCTAAAGTCAGCTGTTTGAATGAGTTTAAAACATTTGATATAAGATACTGTTGTTTTGTGATAAAGTGTCTAGTAACACATACACATTTAAGAATTTAAGTGACAGTCGATCGCAATTGTGTTTAACCCAAGTCGCTGACACCTTTATGCTTTTTGATTTTGGTTATTATTGATCATTTTTTGATACTATCAGGCGATTTGTATCGTCATAATCTTTCTTAAAGCTTTCGGGGTGTGTTCGAGTTTGGTATCATCAGCTTTAAACTATCAGATTTCAGTTCTTCATTGAAAGGTAAAGCATTTCGAGGTGTTTGTGTTGCAAAAATAAAGTATGTTTAATAGAACTTTAGACATACTCTTGCTAGTCATACTATTTTTTTTATTATATGTATGCTGGTACTATAAAACATACTTTAGAGATTTATCGAAATATTTCTACTCGCATAATGTGTTCTTACAGATAGGTGGCAGCACTGAGCCACAGATGCTGCGTAATAGCAGCTTACAAGCATAGCGAAGAAAATATATACTTTTTTTTTAAATAATGAAAATAATTTCATAATCATAAAATAATTTTTGTGTTGTATAAAACAATGTTGCCTGCCAATTCAATTAAATATATAAATAAAAAAGACATTTGCTTTAAGGTTAGCAAGTAGAGCTTAGAAAACTACGGTGGCCCTGAAGTGCAAATCGCATCAACAAACCAAAAACATTTTAGAGATTATATCCCAAAAAAAAAAAAACAAAGCAAATATTAAAAAACAGCATTACATTTTAGAAAAACAAACATTGTTTTTACAGAACTCAAAATGAAATCTTCAAAACTGAAAGACAACAAGAAACCGGAAAGGGTAGGGGCTCTGTGATGTGGCTGATTGGTTGACGATATGCAGTATTTCTTCATGTCATTTAAAGTCATACAACTTTAAATTAAAATAATGGACAAACAATATCATCTAATCAGCAGTGTCCCATAGTACCTATATTTATGTTTTCTTGGTGTTTAATTTTGCTTCCACAGGTGCAAAGAGACGCTGCTGGTTGGATGATGGTGTTTGTCCATCAGTTGGACTTAGAATTATTTTACATGAAAACTCTACGTCACATGTGCTAAAGTCGAGGCTCGGGGGCCGGATCCGGCCCTCCAGATCATTTTATTGTTATTAATAGCCTGATGTTATCTAGTTTATTTCTCTTGTATAATTGTGACAAAATATATTTTATGGAGAGTAAAATATTGAATATATTTACTATTATATTTACTATGATTTTTAGGCTATTTTGGAGTTTAGCTAATATTTCAGCAGTATGCTAACTTTTTTGGCTAACCTAAGTTTTTTCTTTTAGATTAATTTGGCATTGTGCTAATAGTTTAGTTTGCTATCAGCTTCAGCGTTTTCAGCTTTTAACTTCAGCGTTTTCAGCTTTTAACTTCAGCGTTTTCAGCTTTCAATTTCAGCATCTTCAGCTAGCAGCACTAGTTACGGTTTTCAAGTTTTAAAAATTTAGTTTTGGAGTGTTCAATTAATGTTTATCCAGTTCGGTCCGAGACCTAAGGTGTGTATTGGATTTTAGCCTCTGTCCAATTGAGTTTGACACCCCTGCTCTAGTCGATATCATCATCCAATCAGTGAAGTCCGATGGTACCGCACTTTTCTGATTTTTTTTTTTTTTCTTTTTTTGTCATTTCATTTTGTTTTCCAGAATTTGTTGCTTTTTCGTTTTGGTTTCTGTAATTATGTTTTGTATTCTAAAATATAATGTTGTCTTAATATTTATTTTGCTTTTTTAATTGTCAGGATTTTTTAAATGGTTTTTGGTTGAGTGAGTTGTTGGTGAGATTTGCACTTATGGGCCACCGTAGAAAACTGATGGTTGGTTTTCTGTTGCATATGTAATAAGGTAATTTTCAAACTATGGAAGAGTTTTGAACATTAGTCATGAGCCATAAAAGTCAACATTCAACTATTAGAATATCTTCCCTCTTGTGGAAACTTCCTTATTCTGCAGATAGTTTTGAAATATATACTTTTTTTCTTTAGCTTTCACTCTGGGATCTTATTCACATAGTGAGTTTACAAACAGACTTGTAATGCTTTATTTAGAAGTAGCTGATTTACTTAAAGACATGTTTCTTTTTGTAAACGCGTTTTCTTCAAGAGCCTTTTGTGCACTCGGATACGACTCGTGAAGTCTGAAATGTCTGTAAAGATTCTCAGTTCTTCTTGAAGAAGCTACTCAGTTGTGCAGTCTTTAAAATTACCTTTAAAGTCCAGTTGGTCTGAAGAACAAAGAACAGCGTTTGAGGTCTGACATGAATATCTATCACTCAAGTGTTTTAAATACAGAATGATGTGTACACATGAAAAAACTCCAGCTTAGCATGCAAATGTATAAATTATAACATGTTTTATCAGGTAAAGGGCTTGCTCGGAGTTGAACTGATAACTTTTAGGCTGTAAAAGCAGTTTACAGCCCGACAGTGGCATATGACAAACTTTACTGCTGCTTTAAACATCGACTTCTGTGGAACTTCCTTCCTTCATAGGAATGTACTGCGGTGGAACCAGTTTGAAATGCTTCCCTGGCAATATGCTTACATATTTGTAATGTGTGTAATGTCACAGAATAATACCTGCTACATTTGATTATAATTGACTTTGAGCGATGCTAAACCTTCACATCTAAACCATGTTTCTCTTTTTATTCTTTTTGTTTGCATTGACTTAAAAGGCTTTTTTGATGTTTTCTTGCATGTTTGTTTTTTGCTTTGCATCCTTTTGTATTGTGAACTATTGAACACATTGTACACTAACAAAAAAAAATGTTTACCTTAATCCTGGTTACAGGTGAAAGGGAGAAATGAGGAGGGGCAGGAAGACTGATGCGTCTGCCAAAAGCTCAACTCAGCTGTTTACCGATAACAATATCACTACAGGTGGAGTATTAAAAATGCATTTAACCCCTATCTTTTTATATATTTGTTTGTTTTAATATAAACATCTAAAATAAAATTCACTTTTGGCAGAATTAACAACCGCATGGAGAGGTTTGGCTCAGTCCAAAGCTGCTGTAAGTCCAACTATTTCACATAGTAAAAATGTAATGTGTGAAAATATTCTTGAGTTAACTCTTGTATTCCTTCTTTGTAGCTTAGACACATAGAAAACCACATAGAAGCCACTTCTGGAAGCGGCGTTCTTCTGGACTCTATAGCTGATTCTCCGAAGAGGAAATCCTCAAGAAAAGTCAACAGTGGTGAGTTACACCAATTTATATAACTAAAAACGGAGTATTTTTATATTTGAATGATGCTTTGGGTGATGTTTCTTGCTTTTTGCACATCAAACCCTTAAAACTATATCACTTTTTCTTTTAATTTAAAACATGAACAGTTTCACAAGAGGTTTGATGCTTTTAAAACCATTAAAAATGTGTTCTCTTTTTGTGCAGATGCAGGTCAAATCGATAACCCCGGGGGATCTTCCAAACCCAGAGCGAGGAGTCAGCAGAGCCCAGCAAAGAGCAGCTCACGCAGCCCTTTAAGAAATGCCACTCAAGACAGCAATGTGCGAAAGACCAGCGGCGTGGAGTTTAAGGAGCCACTGGTTGCATATAGGTACTCCAGTTACAGTGAAGCACTTTCTAAAACATCGGGCACTTTTAGTGAGTCGCTAAATGCACATTGAAATGTTAACAACAATTATATTACCTTGTTTATAGGTATAAATAGTTTTCATTAGCTATATTTTCTTACTATATTACTTATTTTTAATTTAGACTATCATGTTTTAGACAATAAAATCAAAGAAATCAGTTCATATTTAAAGCATCAGGTGCATTTTTTTTTTTTTTT
>NC_050515.1:6578287-6578567 GCF_002922805.2 Oryzias melastigma
AAATGCCACTCAAGACAGCAATGTGCGAAAGACCAGCGGCGTGGAGTTTAAGGAGCCACTGGTTGCATATAGGTACTCCAGTTACAGTCAAGCACTCTCTAAAAGCTCTCAGTGACTCGCTAAATGCACATCGAAATGTTAACAATTATATTACCTTGTTTAAAGGTATAAATAGTTTTCATTAACTATATTTTCTTACTATATTACTTATTTTTAATTTAGACTATCATGTTTTAGACAATAAAATCAAAGAAATCAGTTCATATTTAAACCATCAGGT
>NC_050515.1:6578615-6622899 GCF_002922805.2 Oryzias melastigma
ACTCCAGTGCGACTTATGTATGGTTTTTTCTTCTTCATTTTGCATTTTTTGGCCCCTGCGACTTTTACTCCGGTGCGACTTATAGTCCGAAAAATACGGTACTTTAGATTTACTTTTTGGTGTCAAAGCGGCAATATAAAGATTTAAAGTCCCTCTATGACTTTTTTCAATGTTTCCAGTAGTGTTTCAATTCTGATTATGAAGTTTTTGTCTTAAAAAGCCATTTTTCATGTTGATCTGAAGCCTCTGTTTCCAAAATCTCCTCTGAGGGGGTGTGGCTTTTGGAGCTCCGCCCCTAATCGCCTCCCCTTCTGTTTGTGCTAGCGGAAATTTCAGCGCTAAATAAGAAGCTGCCTCTCCCCTGATAGATGAGGATGAGCGCGAGTGCCTTGGCAGAAATTTGAATATATTTATGTCGTGTTTTCAAACAGTGAAAAGGTCCAGCTGCTTTCGGTACTTGTTAGAATGTTTATTTTAAAAAACTGCTGAACAGTACGGCCTTTCATTGAGTTGCAGTCCTCTACAGCACAGGCATGGGAAGATGCCATATTTTCTTCTCCCGCACAGCTTAGGATCAGATCAGGGAACTCGCACATGCACTCTTCTTTTTTTTGTTGTCATGACGTCAAAGCGGCTCATTCATTCAAACAGCTGATTTGATTGACAGCAATTTAAAGGGGAAATACTCAGAAATGCAAAAACAAAAAGATTCCTTATTATGTTTGTTCTCTTTCATGAAAAATGGCACACATACATGATAAAAACTCTAAAATGTGTAACTGTTAGAGATTCAGCTTTAGTGTTGTGGTTGATAGAGCCATGCGTTTACCAGTGGGTGTAAAGCCATAAGGTCCATTTCCTTTAGTGTTCTGAAAGGCTTTTGACCACATTTCTTCTGTAATGTGAACCAAATTCTATCTTTGGGATAATGACTCGACCCTGTGAGCAGGCGTCCTGTTCATTGTGTCTTTCCATGCTGTGTGCTCTGTAAAGAAGGGCCAATCTTTATGTTTCTGCTATACCTTAGTGTCAGCCAACTATTTAGAGCAAAAGTAGTTCAGCTCCCAAAAGCTTCAAAGCAAGTAGGGATTTTTTTTTCTGCATTGAAAGAGGTTTGATGTTTCACAGCCAGGAAAGCTGGACATCAGTTGGATCTGTAGTTGCTGGATGTGCCATGAGTGAAGACTAAAACAGATTAAAAGTCTGGTTGCCAATTTAAAAGCCTTTTGAGTTTATAGGTAACAATTTTCAATGTTTTACTTCATATTTGTTAAAGTCAAGGCCTGGGGGCCGGATCCTGGCCTCCGGGTAATTCTATCCGGTCCTCCAAATCATTTTATTTTATTTTATTAATGACCCGATGTTGTCTTGAGCTCATTTCTAACTTGTATAATTTTGACAGAATATATTTATGAAAGTAATTTAAGGTTCAAGTAAATTTATTCTGGAATAATATTCCTGCCTTTTTATTTTTCATAATTATGTTAAAAAGTTACAGTTTTAAAGTTTTAAAAATTAGCATTCTGCTGCTTTTTTGAACTATTTGGGCATTTACTAAAATTTTAGCTAATATTTCAGCTACATGCTAGCTGTTTTGGCAAATAGAGGCTTAAACATTTTTTTAGGCTGTTTTGAAGTTGGACTAATATTTTCACACTAGCCGTTTTGGCTAATTTAGAATTTTTTCTTTTTTTCACGCTATTTTGAAGATTAGATATTTTTCAGCTATATAGTAGGTGTTTTTGCTAACCACTTCTTGGGGTTTTTTGTGGCTAATTTGGCCTTCAGCTAATATTTTAGCTGGCTGTCAGCTTGAGTTTTTTCAGTTATCAGCTTCACCATTTTTAGCTATCAATTTCAGCATCTTCAGCTATCAGCACTATCGTCTTCAGCGGCCAAATTCAGCTTAAGCATTCCCACTAGCATTATTTATTTCATTTGTGACCCCATAATGTTTATTTAGTCAAAACAGGATTGTTTACGTTGACATAATTAAAGTGGAACTCATCATTTAACATCTGACGTGTTTGGATTTTCTTTCAAATGAGGACACCGAGAAGCACAGTCTTAAAAATTTACTTAGCAGAACATTAAATGAAAATCTTGATCCTCCGTTTGATCCCATGTAATCTGGTTTGTGTGCAGAGAGGCCACCCCCCCACCACATACCATCTCTCAGCTGGAAACCTGCAATCCTCAATCAGTGCCAGGGTCTTTGCCGCCGTCTTTGCCTCACTCCGATCCCGTCCCCAGCCAGCTGGAAGGCGCCACAAACAAACAAACTGTTAAAGAAATGGACAGCACACTCTCTTCCGCTCCGGAGAGCACCGAGGTGCGCTACCTAAACGACCAGCCAGCCCTGAATGTTCTCAAGAACCAAGACAGAACTTTCAGGGCAGACTTTAGGAACAGCAAAGAGTCGAGTCCGTTAGCTTCCAATCCGGGATCTTCCCGTCAGGGGGAGAGCACTCCATCCTCGAGCCCGGGCTCGGCCTCCCAGCGGTTGGAGAACTTGAGGCGGCACCAGCCGGACGATAAGCTGGAGAAGCTCAAAGAGCGCATCCGAAGGCAGAGGCAACATCTGGAGGAGGCAGCGGAGAGGGAAAAGCTACAGGGTCGACTGGAACGGCCTGTAGTGACATCTTTGGCGAGCAAGGACGCCGGTTCAAGCAGCACGCCCACGGCCAGAGTACGCAAAGTCGCAGTGGCACCTCCTGCACCAATATACAAAGGTAATTTTTCTTCAACTTTTGCAGCTTTTTTATTTTAACAATTCATTTTTCTATTGTAAAATTGTTCATAGTGATTTTTAATTATAGTTTTGCAGTTTTTAGCAAAAATCAAAAAGCCTGTCGTGTCTCGTGGGCGGCTGATGGTGCGGTTAATGCAAGTGGATGCTTCAGAAAGAGCAGAGAATGAAGACGTTGACCCCGCCCATGGCACTCGCTTTTTCAAACCGCTGGTTTTTGTTTGAATAAAGAAACACTCGGAAAAACAGTTTTAATCCTAAATGATTTTATATTTATCTTCCATCATGAAGAAAAATGCTTCAAGAACATGTTTTTTTTTTTTTGAAGGGGGTCTTAAATAATGCAGGTTTGCATCGTGTTGTGTTTAAAAAAGTGATTAATGATTCACAGGTTTTAACAATGTGGAGACAAAGATCCGAACTCCCGACGGGAATGTTTGGAAGGAGGAAGAATTCCATAACCTCAGCAGGGAAATCTACAGAGACCTCTCTCGTCAGTTTGCAGGTTATATATATATTTATATCTTCTATTGCTTATAACATTTAGTGCGTCCACAAACAATTATTTTAATAGTCAAATAATCACAGAATAGTTTTTCCAATTAGTCAACTAATCGGGTTATGGACAAACTGGATGTAAAACACACATCTTAACCATGATTAGCTTTAAGCTAACTAAAAACTAGAAATTTACCATTACCTGTGATGATGCTATGGGAATGCTGTAAGCTGAATTTGGAAGCTGAAGATGCTGAAATGGATAGTTAGTTAATAGCTGAAAACACTGAAATTGAGAGATGAAAACACTGAAGCTGATAGCCAGCTAAAACACAGTATTGGTTAAATGCCAAACTAGCCTAAAAAACTGAAAAAAGACGAAATTAGTCAAAACAGTCAAAAATATTAGCTAAACTCTCAAGTTGGCTGAAAAAAAAAAAAAAACACCTAAATTAGCCAAGATATCTAGCATGCCGCTGAAATATTGGCCAAACTCAAATTTTCCTAAAAAAATCTGAAAAAACCCTGAATTAGATATAAAATATTTAGTATGTTGCTCAAATACTAGCTTAACGTTGAAAAATAGCCTTAAAAACAAAAATGAATCCTGAATTACCCAAAATAGCTTAGCTAGCATATAGCTGAAATATTAGCTAAACTTTGAAAAATAGCCTTAAAAGTAAAAAAGAATCCTGAATTAGCCAAAATAGCTTAGCTAGCATGTAGCTGAAATATTAGCTAAACTCCAAAATAGCCTTAAAAAACCTTAACGAATGCCAACATATCCAAAAAGCTTGCAGAATGTCATAACTTTTAACTTTACTGCACTCTGACTCCATATAATATAAAGTAACGACTAATCGACTTTTAAATTAGTCGTTGACTATTTTAATAGTCGATTAGTCGACTAATCGTGCCCTAACAACAATGAAAATAGTAGAACCCAGGTTTTTTTCATTAAAGTTATCTTGAGTTTCAGACTCATTAACTTTAATCATTACCACAAGAAAATCAGTTTTTTTAGTATAAATATTTTTTTACCTAATTTGAAATTAGCAGGTTTGGTTTTAGTATTGTGTTCTGCTTTGACTAATATGTGCTAAAATGCTCCATATGGATGGCTGTAATGGAAAATGGCTAAAGAAATTAAAAGTGACCTAAAACTTAAGTGACTTGGAAAAAAACTTATTAAGTTTAGTAGAAACAATAACTTTTAGTGACTGCTGACGTGGCGACTCAATAAACTGTTATGCTTTTTTCTTCTCTACATTTTATGTCTGAACTTTTTGATTAGCTTTTATTGATTCAAGTGTGACAAAGTCTGACAGTTAACTCCATGTGGGTCAATCGTCTGTCTTCCTCTTGTGGTTTTAGAGACAACCTGCCAACGACAAAGGGAACAAAGAAAAGAGAAGTCCAAAGAGAGGAAATCGCCCAAACCGGTTCGGAAGATCCACAGACTTGGTGCTGACTCTGCTTCCAAACCAGGTAAAATGTTAGTCTATACACCTTTGAGAGTGAAAACATTGAAGTGATGTCCAACAGTTGGTGACTAACGAGACAATAAAGACAGACGGCTGAAACGGGACTAAAAGCTTCAGGGCTGCAGAGAAAACTTCCCCTTTCATGCAGTTTCATCAAAAACACACATGACCAGATTTCTCAACTATTTTTATGCATCTAGACTTTAAAAGTGCAAACAGAGAGCCTCAATATGTTGTGTTGATTTATGATTAAATATTTAAATGAGAAATCATAACATGCTTTAATAAAAGATTTTGATCATAGAATCTGCATATATTGAACTAAAATCAATCTGAGAAAAATGTAAAAGTTTCTGCATTTGTGCCAATCATTTGATTATTTTAAGAAGGAAGGACTGTATTTTATATTTAAGCTTATGTTTCCTGTAGAATTGGGCTCTTATGTATGTAATGAAGACACAATTAAACAAAAAAGTATGATTTAAACAATTAAAGACCCACTCCGATCATCTTTTGAGCTCTTTTAAAGTGTTTCTAGTGGTCTTTTAATTATATTTATGCAGTTTTTAGTAAAAATGAAAAAAACCTGTGTAATTTCCTTGGACGGTGAGCGCTGAGCAACCCCGTCCCCCCTTCCCATCTTCGTTCCTGAGAGCTAAGACTAGAGAGCTTGTGGCCCATCAAGCATATTTTCGATGTCACAAATAAGCTTTTTTCAAACTCCAGTTTTTCATCTTCCCCAGATTTACAATAATTTGTTTATAGAAATATTCAAAAGGGTCATTTTGAGTTTGATTTCATTTATATATGTCCTCAGTCATCAGCAAAAGGCCACAAGAACATGTTAAAAACACAGTTTTCATCAGAGTGAGTCTTTACAAAATAATGTAGATTAACAAACTCTCAATGATTAGTGCAACTTAGTTGTTGATCGTTGTTATTTTATAAAAAGATCAAATCCTTAAAAGTCTTCCTGTGTTGTTACTTTAGAGGCTGTTGCACACAGAAAATACACATTTACACACTATATTCTGAGGGTTAATACACACAAATACTTTCAATACGAGTATTTCAAGACAAAATTTCAACATTTTTTGTTTTTTTTATTTTGTTTCCACATACATTATTTTTCCAATTTAAAAAGATGGTGAAATTAAGGAAAACTAAAGATGCATAAAAAATATATTTAGTGTTTTACTTTGACAGATTTCCTATTTTACTATTTTAATTCTTAATTGATATAAATCCATCAAATAGCTGTCTTAAAAAAACAATTTTGGCTTTTGTATATATATATATATATATATATATATATATATATAATATTTAGTGGCTGTGAGAATTGTTTTAGCCAATAGGAAGTGTTCTTTTGCAACTGCATACAAGAGTCCCATGTGAACTTTTATTTATGGTCACTTTCTGGGAAATAAGATGATGAAACCAAACACCTCCCTTGTTCCATCGTTCCTAGCAGTTAGAGTAGATCGTTCTTTTGTTCTGTTTTCTCCTTCATCTTCTTCTTCATCATTTCTGTTTTTCAGTTTTTAATTACTTGTTCAATTCTTTTTTATTTATATAGCCCAAGATCACAAATTTCACGATATAAGGAGTCTCAAAGCTTGACATTGTTTAGGTAAACTCATCTAAAAATAAAGTGCAGTAAATAAGACTGAAACCTTGAACTGCTCGTTGCTTTTAGCTCCGGTTTTCTCTGACTTTAGCGTTTCTTCAAACTTCGTGCTGGTTTCTGTTTCATGCTGGAACAAAACTATAAATAACCTTCAGAAAGTCTGGCCATTCTCACTCTGCTCGACCATTCAGCATAAACAGCTGCTTGCTTTGCTGATTGATGGTTTCATTATCAGGAACTTTTCTTAAAAAAATGCACACATGATACAACTTTGCCTGAAGATTTTTTCCAACTAAGGAAAGATAACAAGGAAGCCATTATGAAAATAAAAAAAGAACTAGTTGTTGTCTAGAAAATCTACATGTGACCTTAAGATAGTCCAAAAAAATTCCTTACAACTTCAGTGGCCTTTTCATTTACTGGTAATATTTATTTGAATACTGCAAGACAAACACATTTTTAAAACTCATTTCCTTGATGATCTTCTACCTGAGTGAACTGACATTCCTTTTATAAAGTAAATTCAAAGTGGTCAAATGTGTAATATTCATGATTAAATCTATACACAACTCAATTATTCACATTGGAGGAAAAAAACGAAATTTTTTTGTTGTCTATGCACATTACGTTTCCTTTTTATCAGACAAATGTAAGGATAAATAAGTATAAATATGTAGATCAAGGTACATCTTTATTCAGATATTTATATATTTGTCTTATCATAAAACAAATTAAGATTCTTCTTGAAATCAATATTTCTTTGAGTTTTAGAGTCATATTTAAAATTTTAGTTATATACTTATAAATAAGTTTGTATTTCCTAAGGTTTTATTTCTTTTTTGCAGTGATCAGTCCAGCATCGTGGCGGGACGGTCAAAAGCTGGTAAAGATGGTTCTGGGTCCAGTTCCCAAGTCGCCCAGAGAAGAGGCCCGCTCCAGTTCAGCTGACAGACGGAGTCGAACAGGTGGGGCTGAGGAATCTGAACTCTTCCCTTTCGTGCACGCTCTGCACCACGAGCAGCCACAAGAACTTGGAGATACGCAAAAGAAAATGTCATTTAAGAGTTCATCTAACTTAAAAACAAGAATTTAACTGGATCTTAAAATCATTTAATGGATCATTTAGATACTATGGGAGTTATTTTAATCTAAATGTTTGAAATTCAGAGGATAATGTCATAGTTCTCCAGGGCAGTTTTCATTTGCCAAAACTTTTGTTTTAATGAACAAACAAACAAACTAGATAGAGGTTTGTGTTCTTTGATGATAGACTTTAGTACAATTGAAATTGTGTTCCCTCGTTTATCCTGAGAGTCTAAAAATAACTCCCAATAGGTGAAATCAGCAATATAGGATTACAGATTTTTTTAAGGCTTTAAAACTGCAGAGAAAATTGATCCATCTCATTTGTGTCTGCGTAATTCAAGATTGTATTCACCTGTACAAAATTTACAGAATACATTTTACACACACACAACTTGAAACTAACTAGGGCTGCCACGATTATTCGACTAATCGACGACTAATCGACTATCAAAATAGTCGACGACTAATTTGGTCGTCGAAGCGTCGTTTTTTGTTTGTTTTTTTTCCTTGTTTTGATCTTAAAACTACGGTCCTAATGCCGGGTCTGCCATTCTCTTTGTCACACATGCGCAGTGGTGCTAATCCGGTCAGCAGTGACGTCACAGGAAGTTCCCGATAGGCTCATAACAACACGCTCGCTAAAGAATGTGGGGAACATAAGGAAAATAAAAGTGTCAAATGTAATTTCTGCACGACAGAACTTGTGTTCCATGAGAGCACGATGGTGATAAATGATCACCTGAAGATGAAGAATGTTGTGACAGAGTTTGATCACGCTGAACAGAGAGCTTCGTCTAGCTAAGCTAACATCAACGCTAATACAGCTAGCGCTACCGCGGCTGTCATTACTGCACTGTTTGGAGATGAACCAGAAGATCTGCAGCAGATCCGTGTCTACGGTGCTTCTGTCTGCATGGGGGACGTTTCATAATCTGCGCTCTTCTAACCAAACGCCGCAAGGACGGCGGGGATAATGGGTTTACACTGGAAATGGACCGCTCGTCAAAGGGTTCATTCATATTCCACGCCGGGATCACGTCGTTCGGTTCAAAGAGCGGATTATGAAACATTCACCGCGCAGACAGAGAGGCTGTGTGTCGGTACGGATCTGCTGCAGAGTTGTGGAACGATTTAAAACTACGAGTCCCAGAAGTGAAGTAGCTCACCTAAAAGTCCAGAGCTAAGTTTACAAGTGTAGCATTACATTATCTGCATTAAGCTACAATTAAATGTAACTTAAAGTCACAAAAACAACAACAAACAGCAAAACAACCACAACATTAAAGAAGTAACACAGATTTATGGGTTCTCCCCCAAACTGAAAATATGAAGTATCGGTCTGCGCATGTGCAGTGGATGAAAGAATGAAAGTACTGATGTACATTCTAACATCCCCTGCTTTTCTCCCTTTTTAAAAATATAATTTTCTCCCTTTTTATTTATTTTCTTTGTTTCTATGGGCATCCTCAGGTTTTATATGTATAGGAATATCTTCAGTTCAAAGATGTTATTAGTGTTTTGTTTAATAAATGGGCCTCAGTCAGTAAATATTTTGAGTGTGTTTATATCTGCAAATAGCTTTTGAAATACTTTTTACATTTTATTAAATATGTTTTAAAGCTTTAAAAAAAGAATTGCAGGCTTTTAATAAGTTTTCTGTAGTTGATTCAGATTACCTCATTTGATTTAAGTCTTGTTTTAATGCCAGAAACAAATGAAGGAGAAAAGCTGCATGATTCTTTATAAGATTAATAAACTATTGTCTTTATTTTAGTTAGAATATAGCTTAAAGACCTCAAGTTTAAAGATAATGACGGTTAAGATGAGTGTTTTACATCCAGTCGCCGCACAAACCGATTAGTCGACTAATCGAAAAAAATAGTCGGAGAATAGTCGACTATTGAAATAATCGTTTGTGGCAGCCCTAAAACTAACTAATATCTGGTGAAAACTTGACATTTTCCCACCTTCTTAAACAGATGTGTCCTGTAGCGACTTCAATAAAAAGCAAAAATAACTTTTATTAATGAATAAATGTAATCAAATCAACTTAAGATAACTTGTACTTTATAATTGTACGTATTATATGCAAAAGGAAAAAGCACAGAAGGGGCAAAAAAAGTGGCAACCCAGCTCACCCTCTTAACTTACAGGTGCAAAATCAACAGGTGAGTTAAAATCACAAAAAAATGTCTCCGCCCACAAACGTGTAAGCCATCAGACCGTAAACAATACTATAATCCTAAAACAATATTCTTTCACCTTAATGCAAACAGTCGAATTCATGGCTCCCATATGAGGGGCCGTACAAGACATTATTTATTCTGAACCATTGACAGTCAGATATACTCTCTTTCGCGGCTCCTCATACTCCTACATGGTGCAATAGCTGACATAAAAAGTCAAAATATGTGTTTTTAAAACACTAAAGTTTCTCTATTTTCATCGCTCCCACGCGGCTGCGCTTTCCCTGTTAGTTCTTCCGCGAGCGCCGGTTTGTGTCACGGCTGTAGGACCTCGCCCCGTCTGTTATCGGCGTGACTGGGATTTGTGTGTTTAGTTAGTTTTAAGCTGCTGTAATTTAAAGTTGTGCATGTGTAAATTATATTTTTAATGTTGTAATTTTTGTACATGTAAATACACTATTGCAAGTGCACACAGTGACACACAAAATGTATTGTATGAGTTACAAATTAAGAATTATGCAACACATCCAAAGTTGCACACAAACAGGCAAAAAGAAGTTACAAAAATTACACACACAAATCGGATGGAACTATATTCTCGACATTTAAAACCCCTCTCTACACACTTTTCCACTTTTCTCTCTTGTCTAATATTATAGAAGGAAAACAAAGATTCACTAGTGAACAAAGATATGTGTAGATTTATCAAACTGAACACATTCTGTACAAGAGACATGACAAAAAGGCAAAATTGCACTGAAAACAATCTGTGAAACGGCAGGACCGTCAAAGGTGAATAATGAAATAGCGAGGGACCACTGTGTAGCATTTTACGAATTAAGCTGTATATTATAAAAATTATAACCAATGGAATATGTGAGCGACTACTATATTCGTAGTATTCATTTAGCCTGAGTTCTAGCTTATTCAGGGTCCTTAATGATTTAGATTTTTTTTTAAACTGTGTTTATATCTGTAAATGCTCACAAATGGAGTCTCCAAAGCTTTCACGTTTTATTATAAACCCATCCCTCATTGCAACAACAGTCACTACTGAGCAGAAGGAATTGAAATTGACAGTTTTTCATGACTGAATGCACAGCGTGACTTGATTTTCGCAGACAGCCTCAAATGCAATGTGCATCTACTGCGGATAAAAGCAGAGAATGCACTGAAGCCTACTGCAGACATGTCTGGAATAGATGCTGCATTGAAATCATAAATTTAAAGCCTTAGAAAAGTCTTCAAAGTGAGCCTTCTCCCCGGCACAGTGCAGATCCCCTTGGGGTTAATTATGGATGTCAGTTTTCTAATTTAGTGGAGTCGTAGCTGTCGTAGCATCAATTGATCTCCGCCCCCAAGCTGTGACAGACGTTTTTACTCTGCTGTTATTACCGGAGAAAGTGAGACTTTAAGAATTTTATTAATTTGTTATATAATTCTAAATGTAGATAGTTGATGAGAACCAAAATCTTTGGTGGAAATGTTTCCTTGTTAATACAGGAGAAGATTTTTCTGGTTCTGTGGTCCATTTTTGTGTGTGTTTTTTTTTCTCTTTTCTCAATGGACCTCTAACCATAGTCTTGTCTGGCTTGTTCACCAGCTTCCCGCCATTACTCTGACGCAGATTTAGAACCAAGAAGGAGCTCTCGCCAAAACAGTAGAGAACGACCACAAAGTGGATTTCAAACAAAACCCAGGACCCCGGAGGAAACTCCGGGTGTGAACACTGGCCTGTTGTCGGCAGACATCCGGGGCATCCTGGATGATCTTCAGCTGGATTGCAAAGTGTCAGAGAAGGAACAGAGAGCGTGTAAAAGCTCCCGAGGTAGAACTAGTAGCAGAAGAGGAAGACCGTCTCAAACAAGGACACCGGTCTCTGCCTGGGGGGCAAATCCCTGCCCGAGGACAAGCCGCAGCGCCAGCCCTGGTACACGACGGCCAGACAGCAGCGGCGTCGCTGACAGAGGCCACAAGAAGCGACATTATGATGCCGATTCAGTTCGACAGTACATCGCACGGCAACAGGAGGAGAGGAAGAAGCGACAGGCAGAGCAGAGAAGGGCACAAATGGAGGAAGTGGAGAGAAAAACTCTGAGGTTGAAGGAGCTCTACAAAAAGCAAAGAGAAGTTGCTAAACCTGCAGCCCTTTCAGCGGAGGCGTCTGTGGCTCCTGTTCAAAAGAGGTTACAGGAGACCTACACCAAACTGATGCTGGAGGAGGCTCAGCTGGGAGAGGAGGCCATGCAGGAGCCAGATGATCGCTCCACTCAAATGGTATCGTATCTGCAAACATGGTTACATCTTTTCTTAAAGTATATTAAAAACACTCAAAAGTAAAATATACATTCTAGGAGGGCTTCCATGATAAGTGACTACTAAAATAGTCAACATAATCGGGACAAATCGAATGTCGACTACTAAAATAGTCGACATAAATGTGACTAATCGACTATGTTGACTATTTTAATAGTTGACATAGTCGTGACTAATTGACTATATTGACTACTAAAATAGTCGAAACAATCATAACTAATCGACTGTCGACTACAAAAATTGTTGACATAATCGTGACTAATCAACTATGTGAACTATTTTAATATTTGACATAGTCGTGTCTAATTGACTATGTCAATTACTAAAATAGTCGAAACAATCACGACTAATCGACAGTCGACTACAAAAATTGTCGACATAAATGTGACTAATCAACTATGTGGACTATTTTAACAGTTGACATAGTCGTGACTAATTGACTATGTGGAGTACTAAAATAATCGACATAATCGTGACTTGTCGACTACTAAAATAGTCGACATAATCATGACTACTCAACTATGTCTAATCTTTTAGTAGTTGACATAGTGGTGACTAATTGACTATATTGACTACTGAAATAGTCGAAATAGCTGTGACTAATCGACTATGTTGACTACTAAAATAGCCAACACAATCGTGACTAATCGACAATGTCAACTACTAAAATAATTGACATAATCATGACAAATCAACTATGTCGACTACTAAAATAATCGACATAATCGTGACAAATCAACTATGTAGACTACTAAAATAACCAATATAATCGTGACAAATCGACTATGTCGACTATTTTAATATTTGACGTAGTCGTGACTAATTGACTATGTCAACTACTAAAATAATCGACATAATCGTGACTGACTATGTCGACTACAAAACTAATCGACATAATCATGACTAATCAACTATGTTGACTACTAAAATAGTCAACATAATCATGATTAATCGACTATTTCGGCTCTTTTTATAGCTGACATAGTCGTGACTAATTGGCTATGTTGACTACTAAAATAGTCATCAACTAACTTAATAGTCGACTAGTCGTTTTTCTTTTCCTTTTCCTTTTTTTTTTAAATCTCAAACCTTTGGTGCGTGCAGTAGTGCTAATCCGGATCAGTTATGATGTCACAGGACGTTACTGGAAGACTTGGGTACCATAACAACACGCCGACGGAGCTTGAAAGTGAGAAGTATAAAAATCTAGAATAAAAGACAGAAGTATCCAAAGCAATATCTGCAAGGCAGATCTTGTGTTCCATGGTAGCACTATGGTGATGCATGAACACCTGAAGAGGAAGCACATTGTGAAACGCTGAAGAGGGATCATCCTTTAGTTAAACTAACATTAGCACAAACGTATTAGCTGAATGTTTCATGTGCATCTCTGCAACCTCTACTCCATCAAAATTTCTTTTCATAAAGATTAAACACTTCAAGTTTAAAGCTAATGATGGTTAAGATGTGTGTTTTACATGCAGTTTATGAATGACTTGATTAGTCGACTAATCAGCAAAATAATCCGTGATTGGTCGACTATTGAAATGATTGTTTGTGGCAGCCATAGTTGTAGGATTGCTTAGAAAACTCATTTTCTTTGAGCTGATTAATAAGTGATCTTTTACAGATGCCCATGTACCAGCCTTCAGGAGAGTCTGACAAGGAGAACAAAAGACTAGAAGCTCTACAAAGCCCCTCAAGCAGTGATAAGTCTTTAAATGACCTGGCACCACCGCCTTTATCAAGGTATTTCATCGCTACAACAATATTTTGTTCACAAATTCGATTACTTTTACCACAAATGTTCCCATTAAACTTCTGATTTTAATTGTGAAAGTTGTTGATTTTTTCCATTCTTCTCTGAAATGTTCTTCAGGAACGACCTTGATGCAGAAGTCGCCACTTTCCTTCCACCCGACCGTTCAAATGCAGCTGCTCATCACATGACCGGTCCCAGCAGCCACGCCGCTGCGTCTTCAAACGAGCATCTGCTCTCTCAGCTTTTAAGGCTGGAGGCAGCAGTGGCCGCTAGTAATATGAAGCACGCCGTACCACCGGCGTCTTCCGCCAAATCGCAGTCCAAAATGTCACGCATTGAAGCCTTAAAGGCCACCGCAGCATCCCTCTCCAACCGCATTGAAAGCGAAGCGCGGAAGCTCGCCGGCCAGGGGATCAACTACGGCGCCACAACTTCATTGGACGTTGATACCGTTTTGGCCCCTGGAACTTCTAATGGCGTTCATGGCTGGAAAGGAACGGTTCCTTATGCTTCAGAGAGCCCCGCGTCTCCGAGGACCCAGAGGGTTTTATCAAGCACAGGTCATAGGTCATACAACGACGACGCTCTTCCAGGAGCCGGGAATCTGCACGACTTTAGGGAGAGTAAAGAAATAACTCACAATGGTTTGACAAATCTGGACAGACTTTCTCCTGATTTAGAAAAGTCCGCCTTTAACAGTTACATACATAAAAGGAGAATCGCTGGTGGTCTGGAGATGGATGACAGAACAAACAATGTGGCGCCTCAGTTTAACGATGAGGAGAATTTTCATGATTCCAGTGCCGGCTCCATCAGCGAGGGACCTCTTCTAAGTGAAGGGAGTTTTTCCCAAGATGAAATATCCCCCCCGCGACACCCCAAACCCGATTATCTGAAGGCAGCAGACCACCGTGCCAGTCAGAAAAGAGACAACCAGCGACTGCTGGAGTTTCAGAGAGAGGCGGCCATGAGCTCGGCCTTGAGCCCGCCGCAGCTGGAGAACAGCAAAGCACACTGGGAGGAGCTGAATAAAGGAAGCCCTCTGAGTGTCATCAACATTTTCACTAAAAATCTTCAAGGTGAGTAAACAGCATGCAAGATTCAGTCTTAAAAGATTGGAAGATGGAGAAGTTTCCATGCAGCAAACCTTTCATGACCCTAGAAAGGGTTTGGATGTGACATTATAAATACTTCTTGAGTCAAAGGATTTGTGACAGTTTTATTGCTTACTCCACATCTCTGTATTTGAATTAAAAATATATTTTTTTTCCAAAAAGACAAAAGCTAAAGTATTTGAGGACCTTGTTAAGAATTCATTATATTCACCTGCTGAATCCTGAGCCGTTTTTTTCCCTCTGAAGAGCCACCGTCCACATCGCAGCTTCATTTCCACATTTAAGAGCTCACATTTGAAAAGCAACTGTCAACAAAACATGATCGTATTTATATATCTATTCTTGCTGGGATCCCACTATTTCTCCAAGCAATCTAAACAGCAGTGAATATGTTTGAGTTTTTTGAGGGAGTAGATACAGTTTCTAAAATTAAATGTCGTGCTTTTCTGGTCATTTTCAGAGAAAAGCAAACCTTCTTTAATCTTCTCTGTATTTTTCTAACAACACCTTAGAAAAGCTTTCCTTCCCACATATAAATCTCCACATTGAATGGCACTTAAAATGATTTGTGTGATTGCTTAGTAAGCATTCACACATAGTGATTCTCCTGCTCCTTTCTATATGTTTTGAGCACGTAAAAACTCAATCACACTTTCATAGATTTCAGAAATCTTGACATCACTGCTTATATTATTGTTATTCATAAACTTTATAGTTTTTTTAAATATAAATTGAGATATGCCCTATAGGAAATAATGAGAAAGTCTTCAAATTCTGTATTTTTACTTAGATTTGTAACAAGCCTTTAAATATAATTATTTATATTTTCATCTTTGATAGTAATTTTCAAAAAATGTGGCATTGAGCTGTTTTATTAGCATTATGCTAGCAGATTTGACTAATTTGTTATCTAGTGAAGATTTTTATGCTAATTTAAGTCAAGCTTTTATTTTAGCAACATGCTAACTTTTGTGACTAATTTAGTTTACTGAAGAATTTTAGGCTGTTTTGGAGTTTAGCTAGTATTTAGGCAACATGCTAGCTCTTTGGCTAATTTAGAGTTTTACTTATATTTTAGCAATATGCTAACAATTTTGACTAATTTAGTTTACTGAGAAATTTTTGGCTATTTTGCAGTTTTACTAGTATTTAAGCAATGTGCTAACTTTTTTGGCTAGTTTGGCCTCTACTGAGGTTTTTATGCTAATTCTGAGTTTAGCTCCTATTTTAGCAATGTGCTAACGTTTTTGAATGATTTAGTTTATTGAGGAGTTTTGTCTATTTTGGAGTTTAGCTAGTATTTAAGCAATGTACTAGCTAATGTGGCCTCTACAGGGTTTTTTTTAATGCTAATTTGACGTTTAGCTAATATTTCAGCAACATGTCACCTTTTTTGGCTAATTTGTTATCTACTGAGGTTTTTTAGGCTAATTTAGAGTTTAGCTTCTATTTTCGCAACATGCTAACGTTTTGACTAATTGAGTTTACTGAGGAATTTTTGGCTAATTAGGAATTTAGCTAATATTTGACCAATGTGCTAACATTTTGGTCAATTTGTCATCTACTGAGGTTTTTATAGGCTAATTTAGTGTATTGCTTCTATCTTAGCTACAGGCTAACATTTTGGAATAATTCAGTTTTTTGTGGCATTTTGGCTATTTTTGAATCTAATTAGTATTTAAGCAACAAGATAGCTTTTTTGTCTTATTTGTCATCTAGCTCATATTTAAGCAACACACCAAATATTTTTGCAAAATTGACCTGTATTAGGAATTTTAAGCAAGTTTACTACCAATTTTTCAAAATTTTAAATAAACTTCTGTGCTCTTTTAATAGTTATTTAACAAAATTTCCAGTCTTTTAGCAAATTTAACATTTAGCAAATAGCTTTTGCGTTTTTAACAAATCACCTCAGCAATTAAAGTAAATTGAGTTAACATTTTCAGCAAAAAGCTTCAGCGTCTTCAGCAAACATTCAGCAAAAGGCGTTCACACTAGCATTATATCAGGTAATGCAACTAGTTTATTTAGCATTTAATTTCAGTGTTTAAAACAAACATAAGAAAGAAAGTCAACCATTGATTGATCCTTATTATTTAAGATTTTTAAAGTCTAGTGTTGATGATTTCTCTGTTTTGTTCACATTCCTTTGCAGTGAATGAGAGAAATGTGGAGCCAAATTCCCCCCGCTCCAGTTCTTTGCATTCTGATAACGGCCATGGGAGTCCTGCAGTTTATGAAGAAGACTTTGTTTCATCGCAAAGCAGCAAAGCCAGTGAGCAGCTGAAGAGAGGAACCAACTCATCTAGGTATTTAAGCAGAGAGAAGAGAAACACATCTGTGTTCTGACCACTGGGTGGCGTCTGAGTCTCACAAAAGAGATTTCTGGAGGATTTTATTTGCTTACAGAAGAGTAAATCCTGGATTCTCCTCAGCTTAGCGGGTTTTCCAGTCTGACCACAGAAAGGCTTTAAATCTGATGCCATTCTTGCCAAATATGAACATTTTAAAACAAAGTATTACAACTACTATAGTGATTTTTAATTTTGTTTTTGGTAAAAAGGATATTTGATCATAATCACTCTTTCTTCCTTTTCTGTTAGCACAAAGAACCACTTTGACGAGTTGATGAGAAGATACCCATATGAAAAAGGTCTGGGAGGTTCTGCTTCTCATTCCCCCCACCGGTCCTCCGGATCAACCTCTTCGCCTTCCAGGCACTCCACCAAACAAAGACGTGAGCCCTCCACCTTCATTTGTGGATATATCAGTAAAAGTGATATCTGTTTTTAGGCCAGTAAAGTCGTGTCAGTCTGTAAAAGCATCTGTTGTGTGCAGGAATAGTTTCAGATCAGAGTGACGCCACTCTGGTGGGAGAGCAGAGGAGCTCGTGCTCCACGCCATCAGAGGCGCTTTCATCGGACGCAAGAAAAAGGGGTACAGACAGAAGCTCCGCTGACGCCCAGAGAGTCAGATCTCATGACACCTCCAGGGAAAACAAAGGCCACTCCCCAGAAAGGTAAGATATAGTTTTGGTTATTCTAACCTCCAGGTTTCTCAAGTATAGTATTCTGCACTGTGCAGTCTTCAGTCATGTGACTTTCTGTTTTTACAGCTGTCAGATAAAAAAAGCAGAATACAGTAGACTTTTGTTGAGCTGGAGCTTCCTGACTAGTTTCAGAGGAAAGTCGGCTTCACCGCAACCTGGGCCTCCTGCCAAAGGAAAATTGTTCTCCTTTTTAATCTCAGTGTGAAGTAGTGACATCTGATCCGAAATAGTATTCTCCTGTCCAGGTGGCAGATTCTTTAGATTCTGTGGCGTCAGTGTCCAACATAGTGGAGGCATTGACTTCAGACTGGAATATTGCAGTCCTACTGCTGTTAAAAGGAATGACATTAAAGTGTAAAGCATACGAGTCAAAGTCGAGGCCCGGGGGCCGGATCCGGCCCTCCAGATCATTTTATCTTATTGTTATTAATGGCCTGATTTTATCTTGTGCTTATTTCTATCTTGTATAATTTTGACAAAATGTATTTTTATGGAGAGTAAAATATTGAAAGTTATTTAAAGTTCAAGATGATTTATTCTGGAATAATATCCCTGCCTTTTATTATTTATAATTATATAAAAAAGTTATGGTTTTAAAATTTTAAAAATTGGCATTCTGATTGCTTTTTAGACTACATTGGCATTTAGCAAGACTTTTTGGCTATTTTGGAGTTTAGCTAATATTTCAACATGCTAGCTGTTTTGGCTAATTTAGGTCTTCTTTTTTTTAGTTTAGCTAGTATTTCAGCTACATGCTAGCTGTTTTGGATAATTTAGGTCTTTTTTTTTTTAGTTTAGCTAGCATTTCAGCTACATGCTATTTTTTAAGCTACATGCTAGGTGTTTCATCTAATTTAGGTCTTCTTTTTTTAGTTTAGCTAGTATTTCAGCTACATGCTTACTTTTAGGCTAAGTCAGGCTTTTTAAAAGTTTTTTAGGCTGTTTTAGAGCTTAGCTAATATTTCTGCTACTTGCTAGCTGTTTTGGGTAACCTATTTTTGTTTTTTTTAGTTTTTTAGGATAATTTGGCACTTAGCTAATATTTCAGATGGCTATCAGCTTTAGCGTTTTTAGCCATCAATTTCAGCATCTTCAGCTACCAGCATTTGCATCTTCAGCTGCCAAATTCAGCTAACAGCATTTACACTAGCATTATCGCAGGTAATGCTAAACATCTAATTAATAAATATGTATAAAAGTTACAGTTTTAATGTTTTACAAATTTAGTTTTAATGTGTTCACTAAATGTTTATCCTGATTACTGCAACCTAAAGTGTGTTTTGGATTTTGGCCCCTTGTGTGATTGAGTTTGACGTCCTTGGTGTAAAGGATTTAGATGTCAAGTTTGTTTATCCAGAAATTCTCATAAAGTGGAGAAAGTAAAATCTATGGCAAAAGTCTCTAAATAAAGCAGAACGGTGGGGTTTGGTTTTGATTTTGTTCTTTATTCTTCTTGTCCTCCTGTCACCTATGAGGACAGTTGAAGCTTTTATCATTTGAGTTCCTCTCTACAGTGAAGGTTTCACATGTACTTGTTTCAGATTTCAAAGGTCAAACCCTCATTCACTTACATGCACCGACGCAGCCAAAAACAGTCCTGTTTATGTTCTGCTTCACCTTTCTGAAAGTTTCTAGTTTTTATGCAGCAGCTTATTTTTAGTCTTGTGACTGTCACAAATCCCTGATTTGAGTAAACCCAATTCATTCTCATAAAAAGATCTTCTTCTTAAATGTTGTACTGCTTGTTTTACAGTTAAAAACAGACACAGAAATCACAATAAAAACCCAACTCACCCCTCACCCACATACATCACATGACCCCACACACAATCAATACTTATAAAAGAAGCTTAAGGCTCTGCTGTGAGTAAGCAGTATATTGGGAACCTCTTCATACTAGGAACTAGCTATGGGCGATACAGGAAAAAAAGTATATCATGAAATAGATAATTTAATATCCCGACAACAATATATATCATGATATACCACCATAAAGTATATTTTCAGTTATTCTCTGAAAAAAAATGACAAAAATGTAATTACTACTGACTTTATTTTTTCAAGTAACTGAATAATTATAAAGTGATTTGATTTGTCGACTATTAAAATAATAATTCATGGCAAATATGCGACAAACCACTTAGACTCCAAAGTTACCTTAATATATACTTTGTCATAAGTGATTTTTTTTCATAGCTGTAAATAGATTCAAGGGTTAAATAAGAAAGTACGAGACCATTAAATCATTTATAAAGCATTAAAAGAATCTTAAAACCCACAGAGAGCTGATTTGAAAATGGTGTAATCTGTTCCCGCCGCCTGGTCTTTGTTAGAACTCGTAGTTAATATTAGTTTGTCTTTATGTTTTATTTGTGCTTTTTGTAGGTCTGGATTGTCGTCTTATTCTGGCTCTCCGGATTATTCTTCTCAACTCCGAACAATCTCCTCAAATGAAGCGGTGAGACGCGGACGTCTGCCTACAAACAACCCTGGAACCTCAGTATCCAATGGTAAAGTAGGACTAGCAAACGCCACACGCACATTTCTCTGATTGTTGTGTTTTTGTGTTTCCACAAAGCGCTGCCACACTGGATCGCTGCTTTTGTCTGACTGATTGCGTTTGTCTCTCAGGTGATCTCCAGTATTCACCTGCTGCTCTGCAGCAGCGTATGGCGGCGGAGCTTCAGTACCTGGAGTCGATGCAGGATTCAATCCGACAGCTGGGGGATGTGGAGAGGCTGATGGGCGTGTCCATGGCACAGCAGGAAAGCGCCTCATTGGCCCAAATGTTGAAGGTAAGACGCAGCATTTTACTGTGTAGAGCAAAGATAGACAATCCATCAAAAATCTGTCGTCTTCAAGAAAAATGATCACAGATATCTGTATTCATGACCTTTTTTATCTTCACATTTGTATTATCTAACAGTATTTATTCTACTTTAACTTAAAGTTATTAGTTTGGTGATTAAAATTGAGTAAATTTAGGACTTTTTCTTAAAAAAAAATGTCCCTTATATAACCCATGCTTTGAAAATAAATAAATTATTCCTCTGATAAAATTAAAGAAAAAAGTGACTAAAAATAAAAGTGATGAATTTGCATGTTAATTAAATTATGGAGTTGTAATGAGAGGAGTTGGTATGTGGCCTTTTCTATTTAACTTTAATTAAAATAAATTGATTTGATTGATAATTAAGAATATTTCAAACTGAATTGTTTGTGCTGAATGATTTGCAAATGTTTTAAATCCTTCGGAAGCTGAAAACAGCCTGCCCTACTTCTTTTTTTTTTTTTTTGATAACCAGAAAATGCCATTAAAAAAGCGAGATATTAACTCGTTAAAATGATGTAATAACTCCCAATTACAAGAAAACAAAGTTCATTTTCTCGAGGAATCTGCAAAATAACTCGTTATAACGAGAAAATCAACCTAATTTTCTTGTTATAACAAGATAGTGGATCTCATTATAATGAGAAAACAAATAAAAAAGTAGAGCCGGCTGTTCTCGGCTTCCATAAAATCCTTTGTTCCATCACCTTTTTTTATCTTATAAATCTAAGTGACTTTTTCAGTGAAATCTATGGTTGAGCGGGAATACATTACACTTTTTTTTTTCTCAAATCACTTTTTTAATCATGTCAGAAAACCACATGTTTTAACACATCCATGTGTGATTGTTATTCTCAAAGCATTTGGTTTAATTTGACTGTTCTTACTTTTTGTTTATAATGAAAATGACTGCAAATATATAGTATGTTATGACATTTTCATGCTTTTTGAATACCTTAAGAGAGCTGTGGTGTTTTCTAATTTTCAGGTGAAGCAGCAGCGTCACGAACGAGAACTTTACGAGTTGAAGATAAAAGCTGAACGAGAAGCTCTAGAGACAAAATTACAGCTAGAAGAAAACCGACAACAAGTGGCCAGGGTAAAAAAACACATAAATATATATATATACCGTATTTTCCGGACTATAAGTCGCGTTTTTTTTCATAGATTGAATGTCCCTGCGACTTATACTCCAGTGCGACTTATATACGAATTTTTAATGATGAGATATGGACCGTAAGTCTAGAGTGCCTTCTTATGGTGATCTATGCAATTACTTTATTTACTTTAGTTATTCAGAAGTGACCCAGAGGACGAAGAATTTAACGGATTTAGTGATATGGAGTGAGATTGCGTGCAATTAATTAGAGTAAAGATACGAAGTTGATGAGTTCTTGAGTCTATAGTTAAATAAAACTGTTATGTTATATAAATGCTACACCTTTTCGTTTTTTTCATGATGCTAATATGTGAATATGTGTTGACACATATTCAGCCTGTTTTCTATTCACTTATGAATGTTATAACTTACCTTCCAGGATGATGTAATATCGTTTTTTTCAACCAGTTTGTAAAATAAATTACTTGAAAAAAATGCGACTTATACTCCAGTGCGACTTATGTATGGTTTTTTCTTCTTCATTATGCATTTTTTGGCCCCTGCGACTTATACTCCGGTGCGACTTATAGTCCGAAAAATACGGTACATGACAAATCTGTAGACTAGTGTGTGTAAAAAGTATCTGCTCGGTTCTGTTCAGGCACATATAGAGCTGCAGGAAGGCTTGGCAGCCTCTCAGAAAGAAGCTTTGGAAGGCCTCCAGGAATCAACTTGTAAGATGATGAGCCAACAGGCTGAGGCAGCACAGCACACGGCGGATGCTGCTCGACACATTAAGGAGGTTCGCTGTAACTTCTTCCTGGAAAACCGCCTGCGTCTTCATTTTACAGCTCATTGTGATTTCTTAGCCTCTCAGGAAATGAATAATAGTCAGAAAAGAGAAAGTAGAGTCAACTTCACCTTCAGCTGGTGTCATTGTCTTCCAGATGACTGAACTGGCCCGCTCTCAGATAGTGGGAACTCTAATAACTCCTGGGTCAGACCAGCAGGACCAGCAGAGAACGAAGAAGCAAGAAGACAAGAGCGACTCTGACAGGTACAGACTGCTTGGTCCCAAGTCAGTGTTTATATCAAGAAGATATGTGGCCGGTATGATTGGTGTTACAAAGTTACTCAAAAAGTAACTAAAGAAGATGCTGATATCCACCTTTCCAGACGTTTAGAACCATAAACTTTGACTACATTTGTTCAAGAATGTTCTCCCGTCCTCAGTTTTCACAGTGAGGTCTTAAGCAGAAGGAGCGGGTCTGAGGTTCCCCTGTCGTCCATGAACAGTCTCAGTCATTCTGACTCCTACAGAGGAACCCACCTCAGGTACTTTTTTATTTTTAAAAAACATGCCCAGTAGTGTCTTAACTATGATTATGTTTTTAACCAAAATCCCACAATCTAAAAAGCCTTTTTTCATGTTGATCTGAAGCCTAAGTTTCCAAAATCTCCTCTGAGGGGGCGTGGCTTTTGTGATTATGATAGCTCTGTGTCTCGCTAGCTTAAATCTTTACCGCTGCTACATAAAAATGTAATGAAACTGTCTAAAATAAACGTATTTAGGTATTCTGATTGGCATTTTGTTTAATTAAATAGATAATCTGGCATTTATTTGTAGTTTTTGGACAAAAGTGATCTCAATAAAGCGGAAAATCTGATGGCTGCAACGCAGGGGGGCGGAGCCTAACGGAGCTGTCTGCTATTAGAAATCCAACAACGAGGAAATAATTTATTATTTTATGTTTTGATGGAGGCTGACATGAATTTTCTAGATTGACAAGCATTAATGTTGCAGAAACTCCACAATTTTTAGACAACGAAAATCCTGCCAGCCGACATTGCGGGAGACGAGACGTTCAGAGTAGACGGACACGCCTCCACCTGTTAGCAGATTCCAGCCGAGCAGAACAGCTGAAATCCATCTGGATTAAATTCCTCCAAAAAACTGAGGAAAATGTATGAGGAAAGAAAAAGCTGCAAAAAAAAAAAGAATTCCAGGGAAAATGTCAGATGGACAGCAGTGTTCTTAGGAAAGAAATTCTTATTTTTGGGCTTCCTGGAAGCTGAAGCCACACAGATTTATAAAGGCACAAAAAGGTCACATCAAGGACGACAACAATCAAAGTGTTCATAAATGTGGCCCAAAGAAAACTGAATTTTTCTTGTATTTTCATTTAAAAACATAGTTTGTTGACATTTGTTCTTGTTTTTTTTTTATATAAAATTACACCTAAAACTTTCATTTCATGTTGTAAAAGCTGTTCACTCAACATTTTTGGGGTTTCCACAGCTTAATTAATTACTTTTTTCCAGAGGAAATTTTCCTGTTTTTCTATGATTTTATGTGAATACCAAAATGAAAAAAAAAAAAAAAATCACAAAATAAAGGTAGTGATATAATATGATACCAAATAAAGTAAGAAAGTAGTCTTTTAAATTGAAAATACAGAGATAAATTCTGCTTTAGGCCTTAGGTTTCAAAGGGTTAAAAATCCACTGTGATCTGTTTCTGTCCTCCAACATTGAATCCTCTTTTGTTTATTTCTCCACCAGCGGAGCGACCTCGAGCAGCAGCCGCCGCAGTTCATCACGCCACAGAGAGCCGGCGAAGAAAGACGCAGAGAGACGGAGGACCGTGGGAGCTGAGAGGACGTCCGACGGGGATGCAGTCAGCAGCTCGATTGAGGAAAACATTCCTGGAGCCACAAATGAATCCCTCTGCAGTGACAGCGTTCCGTCTGTGGCGGACGAAAAAGGTAGTGAGTGGAAGCAGAGATTCATGTTTATTCACTTTGCAGGAAATCGAAGTTTATTGTCGTTTGAACGCTTTAAAATATTAAAAACTTGTTATTGTGTGAATGCTTTCTAATGGTGATCCAGTTTCTCTTCATTATTATTCCTTTTTATTCTTTCATTCATTTTTTGATTTGTTAAAACTCAATCACACTTTCTACAATCTTGCTATCAAAATGTTCAGCTCGTTGAGGACTTTTCTACTTTCAGTATTCGTACATTTTACGTTTTTTTTTAAGATTTTACTTAATGTTTGCAATTTTTCAGCCCCATTGAAAATGAACAGGAAATATTTAAATGTATGCAATTTATGCATTTAAAAATTTCAGTATGTTCATTCATGCTTTTACTTTTACATACATATTTTTTTTAATTTAATGCAATTATTGAAATTTTATGCAAATTTTGCCATTTTTTCACATAATTCTTCAAATATTTGTGCACTTTCTGGCAATTATGCAATTTTGCTTTCAAAGCATTCAGCATGTTAGAGACATTAATGCTACTGAGGTTTTTAAGGCTAATTTTGAGTTTAGCGGATATTTTAGCACCATGCTAACATTTAGGTTAATTTAGCGTCTAATGAGGTTTTAAAGCTAATTTTGGAGCTGAGCTAGTATTTTAGCAATATGCTAACTTTTTTGGCTAATTTGACATCTACTAAGGATTTTTATGGCTTGTTCTGAGTTAAGCTTACATTTAAGTAACGTATGAGCTTCTTTGGCTAAAGTGGCATCTACTGAGGTTTTTTGGAATAATTTGTAGTCAAGCTAATATTTTAACAATGTTGTGATTTTTTAATTAAATTCTTCAAATTCTTTGTGCACTTTCTGCAAATTATGTTTCAAAACGTTTAACATGTTTATGACTTAATTCAGTAATTAAAATAAATGCCTTTGGGATCTTTAGTGACCACATTCAGCAAAAAGAATTCACACTAGCGTAATCGAAGGGAATTCAACTTTTCTATTTCAAATTTACTTTGGTAACAGATCCAAATATGTTAACAGGAAGCCACAGGATATTTCCATGTAACCTCAATTAACTCCAGAGGTTAAGTTTTGCTGTAGTTTATAATTAAATAAAGTTAAATAAAAAGAGAAGGTTATTGGAATTGCAGCCTTTAATGAGTAATATCAGTGAAATTTACTGAAAACATGCGTATTAGGTTGTGTAGAAAATTTGTCTTTTTGACACATTCACAATGATTATTCCTACATAGATTTTTTTATCTGGTAAGGTCTGAAAATTAGACTAATTGTTGGAGATTCTCCATTTGAGAATCCATGTAACACTGTATGCCATTAACAATATTATTTCACTAATATATTTTACAGTATGTGAACTCTGTCAGATTAATATGAAAATCTTCTAAACATTTAAATAGATTATTAATGCATTTCTGAACAAATGTGTCTAAATGTGTTAACTCACAATTGAATTGAATCAAATTAAATTGAGTGGATTGGAAGAAATTGGAATTGAATCAATCCAGGCTCTGGTGAATTGAATCAGATCAGTTCTGAAAATTATCGGCGATACCCACCCCTAGTTTCAAGGTTATCACGTAGAATTGGCTGATTTTGTCTGTTGCCTTTTAGGAGAAAGTACATCAGTCGCCACGGAGTACTCCCTCAAGTTGGACGAGTCCATGACGGAGGACGAGATCGAGGAGCGCTCCTTTCGTTCTGTGCTGCCATCAGAGTCGCATCGCCGTGGAACTATTGAGAAGAAATCCCATCATCTGGATGAGTCAGAAGACGATGGGGGCAGTCACAATGCAACGCGGGTGACAGGGACGGCGTCGCAGAACAACCACAAGGTGAGCTGACGCACAACTAATGCACCTGTAATGTGTTTGCCAAAGGAAGATTGGAGCACATTTATTTTAATTCTTGTATTATTGATAATTTTTCATGATTTATATTTAAGTAGTTTGATTTTTCCCACATGGTAACATTATCTCTAAGTTTGAAGTATCTTTGACTTTTAATTATTCTTATCTAAATGTTTCAACTGTTTTTAATCTCCCCGTAGACGCCAGATGTGCACATCACCTTTTCTGGTGGGCAGGACAGTTTCTCTCAGTTCACCATGGACATGGTGCGTCAGTACATGAAGGACGAGGAGGTGAGACTCCAGCATCAGAGCTCTTTGCTGCACCTCCGCCAGAAAGCTGTGAAGGAGAAGACCAGAACAGAGCTGGCCTGGCTGGAGCTTCAGAAAAAGAGGCTGAGGGACAAAGGAGAAGATGATAAGATGCCTCCCATCAGGAAAAAGCAGCGAGGACTTCTGATGAAGCTACAACAGGAGCAGGTACTGGAAGATAATGACATCACAAAGGATTTAGAGTCTTGGGGTTGAACTGTAATTAGTGCTGCCACAAACGATTATTTTAATAGTCGACTAATCATGATTATTTGTTTCAATTAGTCATATAATCCGGCCATCAAAATGGATGTAAAACACACATCTTAACCATCATTAGCTTTAAATAAGTAAAAACTACACATATTCACAATAGCATTATGTGTGATAATGCTAGTGTGAATGCTGTAAGCTGAATTTGGCAGCTGAAGATGCTGAAATTGATAGCTAAAAACGCTGAAGCTGATAGCCAACTAAAATATTAGCCTAAAAAAGCCTAAGTTAGCCAAAACAGCTAGCATGTAGCTAAAATATTAGCTAAACTCAAAATTAGCCTAAAAATGCCTGTATTAGTCAAATTAGCTAGCATGTAGCAAAAATATTAGCTAAATTTCAAGCTCGCTTAAAAACTCAAAAAAATCCTAAATTAGCCAAAACAGCTAGCATGCAGCTGAAATATTAGCTAAATTCCAAAACAGCAGCCTAAAAAACTAAAGAATAAAAATCTTAAATTAGCCAAAAAGCTAGCATGTAGCTGAAATATTAGCTAAACTCCAAAATAGCCTAAAGAAACAGAAAGAGCCCAAATTAGCCGAAACAGCTAGCATGTAGCTGAAATATTAGCTAAATTCTAAAACAGCCTAAAAAACTAAAGAATAAAAAGCTTAAATTAGTCAAAAAGCTAGCATGTAGCTGAAATATTAGCTAAATCCTAAAACAGCCTAAAAAACTAAAGAATAAAAATCTTTAATTAGCCAAAAAGCTAGCATGTAGCTGAAATATTAGCTAAACTCCAAAATAGCCTAAAAAAACAAAAAAAGCCCAAATTAACCGAAACAGCTAGCATGTAGCTGAAAAATTTGTTAAGCTCTAAATTAGCCCAAAAAAAGCTGTATTAGTCAAAATAGCTAGCATGAAGCAAAAATATTAGCTAAATTCCAAACTAGCTTAAAAAACCTGAAAAAAGTCCTAATTAGCCGAAACAGGTAGCATGTAGCTGAAATATTAGCAAAAGTCCAGAATAGTCTGAAAAAATCCTAAATTAATCTAAACAGCTAGCTTCCAAAATTCCAAAACAGCCTAAAAAGTTAAAAAGAGCTTTAGTTAGCCAAAACAGCTAGCATATAACTGAAATATTAGCTAAACTCTAAATTAGCCTAAAAAACCCTAATGAATGCCAAAGTAGTCCAAAAATAACATTCAACTTTTCTACCCTCTGACTCCATATAATATAAAGTAACGATTAATCGACTATTAAATTAGTTGTCGACTATATTAATAGTCGATTAGTCATCAATTAGTCGACTAATCATGGCAGCTCTAACTGTAATGTTGCCTTTTCTCCCTGATTTTCCAGGCGGAGATCAAGCGGCTCCAGGAGGCCAACAGAGCAGCAAGAAAAGAAAGACAGTTGCTGCTGAAACAGCAGCAGGAGATCGAACGGATGAGAAATTCAACCCTGCGACTCAAAGAGCGTCTGAAGTGTGCTGAGGGGGAAAGTCGACCTGTGAGTCCTGTGGTCGTTCAGTAGTTTAATCTGGTTTTAAAATGAAGCAAATACACATCAGAGTTGAATCGATTCTGTCTTTTCTTTGTTGTTGGTTTGTGTCAAAGTCGAGGCCCGGGGGCCGGACCCGGCCCTCCAGATCATTTAATTTTATTGTTATTAATGCCCCGATGTGAACTTGCGCTCATTTCTAACTTGTATAATTTTGAAAAAATATATTTTAAGGAAAGTAAAATTTTGAAAGTTATTTAAGGTTTAAGTTGATTTATTCTGGAATAATATTCCCGTCTGTTATTATTCATATTTAAGGTAAAAAGCTACATTTTTAAAGTTTTAAAAATGTAGTTCTTGTGTGTCCAATAAATGTTTATTCTGTTCGGCTATGGAGTGATTTTTGTGCCACCATATTGTAAGCGTAAGTCACAATTTTGAGATCAAAATTTTCATAATTTGCAAACAAAAATATTTAATATTTGTAATTTGAAAGCAAATTTAATATGTGCTTTCAAAAACTTTATTTTGCATCTACAAACTTTATTCTTTGCTTTGAAAAATATTTTTAGATGCGTTGTGCCTCTAACGTATCAACATCAAAGATAGGGTTAAAGTGAGATGAGACACAACGTATCTAAAAACATTAAAATCCCAATAAAAGTTTGTAAAAGCAAATATTAAATATTTTACTTAGAAATTATGAATCTTTATCATTAACACTTTACATTTTGTTTGCAATATATAAAATTTTGATCTCAAAACTGTGACTTTTGCCTGCAATAATGGGGGCACAAAAATCCCTCCATAGTCAGCTCCCAACATAAAGTGCGTTTCTGGATTTTGTCCCCCTGTGCGATTGGATTTGACACCCCTGCTTTAAATGACGCCTGTTTTTATTGTTTACTCCTCAGGAGGCTCCACTATTAGAGCATGTGGACTCTGAAGCTGCCTCGTCCAACGTGAGCCTCGCAGAAGACGTCCGCAGTCCTTCTCCGTCACATTCAGTGTCTGGAAGTGAGACCAGCAGCATCATGCAGAAGCTGAAGAAAATGCGTTCCCACATGGATGAAAAGTAATGTAACCTTCATAATTCACCCGTTTATCTGATCAAGTCTGGCGCTAAATTCCTTAATGTCAATATAAAGACATAAACATTTCTTTAAATGTTCTCTTTACTTTAACGGAAAGTTAAAGTAAGATTTCCTCTTGCTTCATTCATTTCATTACAGCTTAATGTTTCAACATTTATCGAAGGTTTTATTAAACTTTTTGAACGGTCAGTTGAACAAAGATAAATTCAAATTCCATTGATTGCTCTGGAAAAATACGAGTATCTGGCCTTATTTAGAGGATTTGGGCTAAAATTTGATGTTTTTATTTGGTAATTTTAGCAGTTTTTAATAATATTTTAAAATCGATTGATTCAAAATTGATTCAATTTGTATTCCTCCAAATGAAAAACTATCTTTATTTTGTCTATAGTTGTGATTTCTGGTAATAATGTTTTAACTGTGACTACGTTTATATATATAAAACAAACAAGCAATCTGGAAACATTGGTAAATATCTAGTTAATTGTGTTAACCATAAATAAAAAACACCACAAGTACACTTTTTAGTAGCAGTGGAGATCTAGTGTGTAAAAGAGAGGAACTGAAGTGAAACGGTGAGGTTACAGGGAGCAGAAATGTCTTATTTCAGTAAAAATAAATGGAAAAAGTCAAATATCAATATTTTTATTTTAAATTTGGTTTCATTAGAACATGTGGACTAACAGTATTTGGAAATCAATATGTTGTAAACAATCTAAAAAAATACCAAGAAAATTACAAAAAAATATAGTTTTTATACAGATGTTTGCCTACTGACAATTCTTTTTATTAACCCTTCATAAAAAAATCAAATTTTAATTGATATAATAATTTATCTGCTTCAGTCAGTGTCTCTTTCTCTAATTTTTGACCACAAAAACAGTTCAACAAATGGGTTTTCCTCACAGCAGACAGACAAATGGATTTTCGGGGTGAAAAAGATGGTTTTCTCATACCACTTTATCCTTTTTCTCTACTTGTCTGTTCCCCCTCTGCATTTTTTGTTTGTTGCATCATCGTTTGTGTCCATGTTTGTGCGACTCTTGTCGTGCTTGTGTGTTGTAGACACTGCTCTCCTGTCCACCTCTTCTTCTCTGTGTTCACCGCCCAACACTGGGCTTCCCTCAGTGTCTGTCTTCCCAACCTCCACCCTAAAATCCAGCTTTTTATCTACAAGCAGTTGGTCAGGTACTGTAAGAGCTCCTAACCGCACCGCCCCGCCCCCGTTTGCCTCACCCCCACCCCATGGATCATGCTTGTTTTACCATCCACTGGCACTGGGGGGTTAGTGGGGGTGAAATGGTGAATGACGACTTTATTCTCTGTGTTTGTTGGTTTATTTTTTTCAAATACTAGAGCGATTAAGTTTGTGTAGGAGTGGAGTTTTAATCAAATCACAGAGGGGCAAAAAGTATTAAGACAACAATTGTGCAAGTTTAAAAGATGAGAAACAAAATGAGAAAAAAAATCATATTGTTTGATTTTTACTGAATTTATTTGTAAATTATGGTGGAAAATAAGTACCGTAATTTACGGAGCAAAAAATGTCTAATCAAGAAGAGGAAAACCATAAATAAGTCGCTCTGAAGTCGCACTTTTAGGAGAAAAATCTTACGTTTCAGAACAAATCTGCCAACCCCGGTGTAACAAAAAAAATAAATAAATACAAGAATACTAACCTTTTGATATGTATAAGAAAAATATCAAAGTTTAAGAGGAAAACAATCAGATTCTCTTCCATGTTTGTTTTGGACGACACTTCTTCTTCTGCTGTTGTCAGTAACAAATACTTATACACAGATGTGGCGCCCTCTAGTGGTTATTAGAGGAAACAACCCCTTAAGGAAAAATAAAAATATGAACCTATTTATGTCTCAAAAAACACACACAAATAAGTTGCACCCCTGGCCAAACTATGAAAAAAAACTGCAACTTATATTCAGAAAAATACGGTATTCGGTCACCTGCAACCAAGCAAGATTTCTGTCTCTCACAGATCTGTAACTTCTGTCCTTCACTCGTTACCTGTAATAATGGAACCTGTTTGAATTGGTTATCTATATAGAAGACACCTGTCCACAGCCTCAAACAGTCACACACAAAACTCCACTAAGACCAAAGAGCTATCTTAGGACACCAGAAACAAATCTATAATAGGTGTGAAAAAATCAACAATTATTAGGAAAAGACCACTGATAATCTCCCTCTATCTGGGGAAGATCTCACCCCAAGGGGTCAAAATGATCACAAAAATCCCAGAACCACATGGGGGGGACCTAGTGAATGACCTGCAGAGAGCTGGGACCAAAGTACCAAAAACTACCATCAGTAACACACTACAAACCCTGCAGTGGAAGACGTGTCCTCCTGCTAAAGCCAGACAGAACATGTGCAGGCCCGTCTAAAGTTAGAGGAAAGAATGAGTGGAGCCATGTATGGTCAGATTTAGAGTGAAAACCTCCTTTTATAATTGAAAATGATACGATCCCAAACACGCTGCCCAAGTAACAAAGGAGCAGCTTCGTTAGAAGCATTTCAAGGTCCTGGAGTGGCCTAACCAGTCTCCACATCTCAGAAAAAATGTTGGAGGGAGTTGAAAGTCTGTGTTGCCCAGCAACAGTCCCAAAACATCCCTGCTCTAGAGGAGATCTGCATGGAGGAATGGACCAAAATACCAGCAACAGTTTGTGTAGACTTACAGTAAACGTTTGCTTTCATTGCCAGCAAAGGTTATATAACAGAGTATTGAGATTAAGTTTTGTGATTGAACAAATACTTAATTTACAAATAAATTCTTTACAAATTAGATAATGTGATTTTCTGGATGTTTTTTCTTTTTCTCCTTTTGTCTCTCATAGTCGAGGGAATGAAAATGAAAGACCTCTTTTATCTTTATAAGTGGGAGAACTTGCACAGTTGGCGACCTTTTTTCCCCACTGAATCTGAAGTGCCCAAGGGAAGGTGTTTCACTTAAATAAGATAACCTTTTGACAAATTCAGCTAAAAACAAAGCAAATATTTCCGCATTAATCGTTTCCTCCACAGATTTGTGTTTAAATTGTAATTCAAAAACGTCAAACTCCGTGACAGTCAGAGGTTATGTTTATTGAACAGAAACTTTTCCTAATTTCCAGCTCAAAGCTGGTATTCCACTAATGGCTTTTCATTTGCTTTTCTTCAGTTTCTCCTCCTGGAATTAATGAAATAAGTAACTTTTCAGTTGCATTATGGCCGTTCGTCCCATTCCCAACGTCTTCAAGAGTACACTCAGGCAATTAAGTTAAAGCAGAACGGAGCAAAGACGGAGAGGCCTATCTCTTTAATGAGCTCAGTAAATCTCGGCCAACTACTTAGTTATGTAACTGTTGCATAGTATGGGATAATAAGTACAGATGGCTATTGGTGGTAATTGTGTTTTGAGAGGGCACTGAAAAACCCCAGCAGTTTCTTTCTGGAGTGTCTGGGCTGTCATCAGTTTACATTAGGTCAAGAGAAAGGTCTCTAAATTAGATAAAAGCTAAATATTACTGCACTGTAATGGCACCAGAGCTGTGGGAGATAACATTACAAAACACCTGACTGCCCTTTATTTTTATTTTTATAGGCATCTGCAGAGATATGTAGGAGTCAGCCGCCCGAGAAGTGAAAAAGTTTACTTTATTTTAAATCACTTTATCCTGGTTTGTTGGGAATCACTCCAAGTTGGAAGGATTGTCCTCAAGATCTTGATTTATTTTTAATTTTGTGCTCTTTTTAACCCCTTTAACTGCAAAATGTGTTTATTTTTATGCATGACGCCTCACTGCTCCCCCTTTCTCCTTACTGACATTTCATCACTTTCCTAATTAAGGGAACTCTTGTGGAATATTGTTTTAGGCATGTTTTGAACGGTGAGTTTTCATTTCTTTCTCCCCTCCTGCCACCTCTTATTTGCACTTTTTCCCTGTTCTTGACACATCTGCATCGTGTTTCTTTCCTCATCACATGTTCTGTGTTTTCACCTTTGTCCTCCTTCACGTCTGCAGATTCCTGACCAAGCGAGAGCAGCAGCTGATGCAGAGGCGTCACCATGCCGAGGAGCTGCTGCAGTGGAAGCAGCGGCTGGACCAGGAGGAGGCGGAGGTCCGGAGGATGGAGAGAGAGGCGCTGGCGGTTTGGGAACAGAAACGACTTTTGGAAAAAGATCTGAACAAGTCGGAGGTTGAAATCCCTGAAAGCGCCTCTCAGCCCGATTCCCAGCAAAGCTCAGAGTCTAAAACTGATCTGGAGAACGGTGAGGAAGAGCGATCATTGAAATTAAGTCAATACAAGATTTATTTTGTCTGCATTTATGTACGCAATTTGTTTGGTTGGACATTTTTTGGTTTCCAGTGGCTCATAAGTTAAAAACCGAGAAGTGAGTCTTGAGTTCCACTATAGATCACAGATAATCCAATAATAAATCCATTTTCCAATCAAACGACACACAATTCACACCTCTAACATGCGTTCTTCTATCCATCCTTCATGTTTCTTTAATGATACATTATCCAATGCTGCACCTTTGTTTGTATGAACATGTTGATTTTTTTTTTTTTTAAGAATTATTTATGAGATGAAAGATACTGGTTTTGGGGGGTTTTATTCAAAATATATGATGTCAAAATGTTCAAATAGTTATTTTTTTTAGCTTTAAAGGGTCTATATCATTTTTTAAGTCTTTCTGAGTAAACTTTATCCAAATAAATGAGCATATCTTACTTTTGCAATACTAAAAAACAAATTATTTATGATATGAGTGATTTTTGTGAACTCTTTTCATACCAGGAAGAAAAACAACCCAATCACTGAGGCTCCGCCTTTCGCTCCCTGAGGGTGCCGCCCATTTCATTTCTTGGGCAGCCGTCAAAGTGGGGCGGGGGTGGGGCCTCGCAAAGCTAGCTGATCACCGCTACCTCGAGCTGCTAGCTTTGCGGAGAAAGTGTTTGTGTTAGCCTGGAGGGGGCGGTTCTCACCTTGTGACATCAGCATGTGAGGACCCGCTCGTTTTTGTGGGTATGGGAGATACTAGTGTTGAGAGCGCAGGTTTAAGAGGAATGGATCCAAATACCACTTTGGAGGTTATAATACACTTAAAAGCTCAAAAAGTTGTCTTTTCCTTGTATGGCCCTCTTAAAGTAGTTATTTTTCCTTTTTTTTCCCTTTTTACTGGTCCGAAAAAGTATTCAAACTATGACATGATCCAAATCGTGAGTTTTGTAACTGTTGCATCTCTTTGCACCATACAAGTTCATATAGTATTTGTGCATCATCAAGTGACTGTCTTTCGTGGGAGGACATGTTTTTTTCTCAAGCAATAACTGGAAATGAATCGTTTTGTTCTGAGGTTTTTGCAGCAAGTGGAAATATCAAGTTTGTTTCAGGCAAACGAGAAAATCTCAATTTTATAGTTCCATAAAGTCTTTAAAGTATCATAGTACTCATTAGTAGAGTGCAGTAATGATGACAAAATCCACAGAGTACTGTGCCAATGGCAGATTGGGACATTTTAGGTTATTATAGGATAATTTATGTTTAATGTTGTGCAACTACAAGCAAATGCCTAAAAGGATTTTATAAACAGTTTTTATTTTTCTTCATAAAAAGTGATTATTCAAAGAAATGAAAGCTGCAGCTTTAAACTTAGTGTTCAGAGTTCATAATGTCAAAAATGATTATTTTGTTTGGTTTACATTTTTCCGTATTTAATACAGAAGGAAACCGTTCAACAACACCCGACTCCATCGTTCACACCGAGGGAAAATGGAAACCAGGAAGTGCGTCTTCAGTCCCAGAAACACCTTTGACTTCAGCGCAGAGCAGCCCTGCAAATGACTCACAAGACTTCACGTCAGCCTCACAGATTCACAGTAGAAAAGTATGACTTTTACTATTTGAACATTTGGTTTTCTGAACAGCCTCATCTTACAGAAGTTTTATGTTTTTTCTTCTCGTTCGTTAGTCTTCTCCACACAAAGGCAGCCACAGCCATGCTGCTTCTCCTGCAAACACTCCTCTTCGTTCCATCTCCCAGACCCCCAATGAGGTCGTCCACCCCCCCGACTCTACTATGGTCACACACTCTGGTGAGTCCCAGGTTTACCCTTTAACACCGGAGATCTACTGTTGACGTTCTTTGATTTACTGTAACGTTTCAACTGTCCCCATATTAAAGGGTTAACAAAAGGCTTAAAGCTTTTAGAGTGTTTTTTGAAACTGGTGTAGAATGCCTGATTTTAAGATAAGATAAGCACATTTTGTCCTTTAAGACATAACAAATTGAATATTTTCTGCTGCTTCTGTATCAGAACAGTACATGTTTGAAAGCATGATTCTCACAAATTCTGAAATTAGTTAAGTGTGTTCACAAAAATGAACTAAGGAAGGAAATGTCAAGCAGTAATGTGTTGAATGTTGGGTTATTAGATTTAGGGCTGTCAAATGATCATGTTAATCTCATTTTTGTGTCCGATGGTCATTTCCGTGTTATGCACCCCTAGAGAAGCCTTTTATCCCGCTCATATCATGGTCATTTAAGACAAATATCGATCTTAAATAAATTATTTGAACTTCCATTCTGTTATATTTTTAAGTTGAAAATATTTTTACAGAAGCGATTTTACAATTGAACAGTTTCAGGCCGAGCAGGTAGCTCAGGAGTAGCGTAGGTTATACGAGTAGCGCAGGAGAAGCACACGCTGTGAAAGAAACATACGCTGCACAAGAGCGAGATAGTTCACTTGTTAGCGCTTGGTTATATTTCAGATAATAAAAGAGCAAAAACAAAGTTTAATGTGTAGATAGTTCAATTCTTCTTTCATTTTTTTTCTTCTTAGTTTCTCTTCTCTTATTCTTTTCTGCTTCATCCCAGTCCATAAAATGATTATATTCACCCAAATATGTTAAAGGAAACAATAAAATCCCTCATGTTTTTTCTACTGTTGTGATAAATCGGTATAGTAACGTGGATTATGGCATTAATAAGAAGGTCATTGAGGTAATTTTCTTTGGTTCGTTCATAAAACTGTTCCTACTGTTTTTTGATGCGGTTTATTAGAACGCCCCAAAGCCTTAATGTTTTTTTTTCTTTTTAAATGTTCAACATTTAAAAAGAAAATAACCTCTTGGTGGTGTCAAAGTAAAGGTTGGAATTCTTTTATAATTAAATTAAATTCTATTAAATCGCCTCTTTAGTTTCATTTTGATCTTTTAATGCACCACAATGTCACAAACTTCAATAAAATACCTAAAAATTAGGCTTTTAACAGCAATTATGAGGCTAAAAAAAAAAAATTCGATTAAATTGATTAATTAATTACAGGTCACGATTAATTAATCACACAAAAATTAATCGCATGACAGCACAAATTAGATAGTTCTGATATCGATGCTTCATCCCCGTTTTCCTTTAGAAAACATTTCCGATCAGAGCGACATCGAGGGCCGGATCAAAGCCCTGAAGGAGGAGCTCCGGGGGCGAAAGCTCATGGCCGTCCAGCTGAAGAAGGAGCAGAAGAAACGCCACAAAGAACGACTGAAGGCCAAGGAAGCAAGTTTACTAAAACAGCTAGAGGTAAACGTCTTTGAGTTACTGTTTTAATGGATCTCCAAATCAAGAATTATGCTTTAAACCGTGAATTTCTCAAACTCTTCTGGTAGACTTACAACAACTTTATCGAGAAAACAAAGGCAGAACTCTGTAAGGAGTCTGATTCGACCCCTGAAAGCTTGCAGGTTCAAGAGGAATCATCTGCTAAATCACCTTCCAACAGGTAAAGAAAAGCTGATACACCTGAGAAATATGAAAAGTAGTAAAACAAACCCGACTCCATCAAATTTAAATCTAAATTCTTCCATTTTAGGCCAGAAACCGTCAAAAGCTCTGAAGAAATCAACGAATCAGGCGATTACAGTAAGTTTTTTTTAAATATAAGTATTTTAAATGTTTCCATCCAAATATTTAATTATTTGAAATCTGTCATGTTAGACTCTTTCCATGAGGAAGACCGTGACAGATCTCTGCACGAAGACTGGTCTTTGGAGGAGCGAGCAGCATCTCCTGAGCCGTCAGCAGAGAGGAGGCAGCAGTCCGAGTCTGAGGAACCCGCCTCAGATGTGCAGGAAGACCCGGAACTAAAGTCCAAACCTGAAGATGAACTTTCTCAACATTTGTTCAAACTCAGCCAGGAAGAAGAACCACCCAAACCTGATCAAGCCGTCTCCGCGCTGGAACAAAGTCAGCGGATGGAACACGATGACGCGCAGAGAGAAGCCGTTTCTGATATTTCTGTTCACTCAGCTGCAGATGATCTCGGATCTGTCTCCTCCAAAAGGAGCGAATCTTTAAAGGATGCTGAGGCTTCTCCTAGAGCAGATAGATACCACGATGACTTTGAGTCCGCCGATTCTTCATCCGGGAAGGACCACTCCTCCAAACCGGATTCTCCGTCTGAAATCAGGAGATCAGAAAAAGACGGTCAAGATAGTGTTGGAGAAGAGGAAATCTCGGAGGAGCTGAGTCAGCATCCTCTCGAGAGTGAAGAAAGTCACTCGTCTGGAAGATTACTAGACATTTACCAGGTAAACTCCAGCCATGCCCCGCCCACTCCTCCCCAGCAGGAAGGTGACGAAATGCCGAGTTTTAGCATCGGAGATCGGGTTCTCGTCGGCAGCGTTCAGCCCGGAACGCTCCGGTTCAAAGGCGCGACCAGTTTTGCTAACGGCTTCTGGGCCGGCGTGGAGTTGGATAAATCTGAGGGCAGCAACAACGGCACCTACGACGGGGTGGTGTACTTCGAGTGCAGGGAACGCCACGGGATCTTTGCTCCTCCAGACAAAATCACGCACTTCCCCGAGAGGTTTGAGCCCTACAACGATACGACCGAGGACGAAGACTCCTTCTTTGACGACTTCTCAAACGACAAGAAAAACAAACCGAGCGGAGACTCTTCTGAAAGACAGAGAGATCAGAAAAGTGAGAATATTCAGTCTGTTTGTGAAGAGTCTGGATCTGAAAATAGGAATGTCAGTCATGAGAAGAAACATTCCCACCTCACTTCACCGCACACCGATGAGTCCGGTCATCCGGTAACCAACGGTAACATCATTCTGGACTTTGAGGATCCTCCCCTCATCATCTCAGACGTAGAAAGAGACGACAAAACCAGAAACAAAGACGTCTCCGAGCCTTTCATCCCGAACGATCTGAAGACGGAAATCAAAAACGACACGGCGGATCAGAAGAAGAAACAATCGGTGGACACTTTCGCAGATGAGCTGGTCAAAGATTTCCTGGAGCAAACTGTCAAGCAGCTCTCTGAAATCAAAAAGGTGAAAGAGCAGAAGATCGTAGCTGCTAACCTGAAGCATGAAGAAAATAAGCAGGAAGACGAGTGGAGTTCTCCAGTCGAACAGAAGGACGGTCTGCCCTTCTTTCTTCCTGCTGAACAAGAAGAACTTTCCTCTCCAGAACTATGCAACAAATCCGTAAGTGTTTACAACAAACTCAAGACAAACCTTTTAAAAGTATTTTGTATTTGATAATACATAGATACTCACAAGTCATCCATAACTTTAGAAGATTTTTGGATTTATTTCAAAACAAAACTCCCAGAACAATTCAAACCAATAAGAAATACTTAAAAAATAAAAAAAAGACTCAATTGAACTCAAAATATATGTTTGAAATGGGCAGAATGTTTATTTAAGCCTATCCCTCTATTTATTTTTATATATTAGTCCATAATAATCCACATAGTTGTTATTTCTTTTCCACAATCAACATTTCACAGTGAATAATTGGATATTTCATAATTTTGGTTCATCCATCTTGTATTTGAAGTTTCTCTTTAAAATGTTTGTGTTTGCTTTCTAGGCTGTTCCACAGTTTATTTATTTAGTTGACTTGGGCCGGGTTGATAAAATTAATTATTTTATTAATCTGAATCAATCTAAGCTTAATAACTGATCCATTAAAGTAGAGATCGATTTAGCACATATAGTGAAAATCTGCTAGCTTGATGCTAACCTATAATGGGATTTCCCATAGGATGGCTAATGCTAACGCTCGGTGAACCTAAACATACATTGATGACTAAATGAGCATCTTTGCATGAATTTTCCAAACTCTTTTAAAGAAATATTTTTTAAAGTAACCATTTGTGGTCTAAAACACAGTTTAATACTTTCTTCTTCTTCTGGAATAAGATGTAAAGCTATAGCATTAATAATATAACTACACCCAGGAATTTAATTTGGGATACTTTCTCCATTTTTTTTTTACCTTTTATGTGTATTGACAATTCAGAATTTTCCTTTCAACTACCAAACATGATTACCGTAGTTTTTTTCCAAGTTAATAGATCAATTTAGAATTCATTATCTTTAAAAGGTTATTTAAGTCATCGTCTGAATAGAATACATTTGTTTCATCAGCAAACAGTTAGATTTTTAATTAACTTTAAAAAGTGTAGAGAATGAATAATTCAGGATCTAAAGCGGAACCCTGAGGGACACCACAAACAATGCCCTGACATTTTGACTGGTGTTCACCCATTTTAACAAACTGTTTTTAACAGTTATGGAAGTGTATTGGATTCAATAGAAGAAGAAAAAAAACGTGAACTTTGTTCAATGTTTTTCTGTGTTTTTTGTTTAAATATTTTTATGAGCTACAAAGCATTACTGCATTCCAGAGCTGCACTGGTCTGACACGAGGCGTCTTTTATTTTGAAAGGAAATCATACACTGAAAAATGTGAAAAATTTGAAAAGTTACATTTAAAATTATTAGATTTTATTAAATTAAAAATGTGTGTAAATTGTTTACTCAACTAAATAATGTAAATTGATGAAAACTATTATTTTAAATGTAACAAATCAAATAACTTTTGTCAATTGTTTCATTGTTTCACTTTTAACAGTGATATGAGCTTCTGTTAAACGTAAAAAGGAATTTAACATTTTGAGAAAATACTAGTTTGTCGTTATATTTCTCTTTTTATTCATGCCAGAAAATGCAAGAAAAATAATTCACATTTATTAGTTAAAAAATAAAGTAGAAAGCAAACGTAAATGTCTCTTTTACTGTTAAAGGTTGCAGACCCCTGTCCTAAAGCGATGATAAAGACACGTTTACATCCTGCATTACTTGAACAAACTGGATCACGATAACAGCTAGAGAATTGACTTCAGGGATTTCTGTGGAGTTAACAACGATGAGTACATCAGATGTTTTGGAGATTATTTATAGCGAGTTACTGAGAAGTTGATCATGTTTGTAAGCTGGGGTGTTTGTGGACTTTGACGGTCCCTTCCTGCCTCTGCAGCTTCACAAGCATCAACGTCAGGACAAAAGAACAGAACAGACCGATCCTGGTTGGAGAAAACTCCTTTTCTGCATCACCACAGAAGCGGACCTCGCTGTCCTCCTGATTATGCAAACTAAACAGACACGGATCACGTTTATGACACTGACTCATTGTGGCTTTTTTTTTATTAAATAAACATTCGATTAAGCAGTATGCTTCCATAAGAAGGATCTCTAAATTTTAGGCTGAATCAAGTACAAACAGATCCAGCTTGTTTATTTGAGCTGGAGGTTTTTGTGACCAGTTGAACCAAAGTCCAACCTGATGTTGACCAACTATTGATATGCCTGTAATTCTTACTATTTTAAACGTCAGAAAGGAAGGTAATGCTATTTGTACAGAAATGTTAATTATGTAGAATTTATTTTACTTAAAAAAAAAGATCAATTTAAACATATATAGTTAGTTTTAGGCTCTTTTGTGGAGTATAAATAACAATGAAATGATAAAGAAAACTCTGAAATCCTGTTCCAGCAGGAGAGCCCGGTGTTGGGAGCCAGCGGTCAGGAGGAGCTCGCCAAGCGGCTAGCGGAGCTGGAGCTGAGCCGCGAGCTGCTGGAGGACCAGGGCGACGACCAGGACTGGTTTGATGAAGACTTCGGCCTCAGCTCGCGCAGAAAACAGATACTTAAGGAGAAAGAAGAAGCTGCAAACCTAGGAGGCGAACTCCCCTCGTCGGTCGGGCGAGCCATGGGGGCGACTTCCTCGCTGGGCGGGGAGGGGAAAACTCCTCTGAGGCCGGAGCTGCCCCAGCCTCCCAAACTTCCCGAGCAGCCCGCCATGGTGGTTCCCCACTCAGCCACCGAGGTGGGGAAAATGGTCCACGCCGCCACACGAGAGATTTGGGAGGCTTGCAACCTGGGAAAAGCGGGAACGCTGATGGATTCCCAGATGCCGAACCCAAAACCGTCACTGGAGTATCTCAGTGAGGAGTCGCACAAGCAGGAACAAGAGGCCGTCTCCATCCGCAGCTACAAACAGGTAAAAGGAGGGAAAGCCATAAAAAAGGTTTAGTGCACATTTAGAGGGGCCACATAAAGCTACTGCTCTTTGGAAATCTGTCATTTTTACGTCCTCGTCACCATCAAGACATTTTTAGGGAATAATTCTGAGCAATTAATTTAAAGTGCTAACTGCACTATTAAGACTTTAATGGTCTCACTGCAGAATTTTAATTTAAAGGTTTATTTTTCAATATATGCTTTGATAAATAATGGTATTAAAAAGAAAAGTACATGTTTTAAGTAATCCCATCCAATCTGCTTTACCCTGATGCATGACTGTAAAATAAAAAAAAAAAGTTTAAAATAACCTGGCTGGATTTTCAAATTTCAGCAGTGGGTGGAGTCAGCCTCCAACTTCCTGGTTTGGTTACCCTTTAAACTCCAAATTAGCCTAAAAAAACAAAAAAAGACTAAATTAGTCAAAAGAATTGAGCATGTAGCTGAAATATTAGCTGAACTCCAAATTAGCTTAAAAAATGAAAAAAATCTAAATTAGTCAAAATAGTTATGTAGCTGAAATGTTAGCTAAATGTAATATGTTAAAAGGTAAATATTTCTGACTTTCTTTCTGTACTGTAATCACGTTTTCTCTCCAGGCTGTGTTTGATCTGACGTGGGAAATACTGCAGCAGATTTACTCCGAGGATCCGGTCACCGATCAGCCGCAGTGGGTCAAACCTCGCCAGGTCAAGTCCTCCTCCATTTACCAGGTTAAGACGTCCGGGGACATCAACAGAATCCAGGTAGAGTTCCAGAGTCGGAGCAAACGCCCATTTTTATACCTTCAAAATAAAGCGAATATCTCTTGACTGAGTTCTTCCTAAAAATATTCTTATATTTTTATTGATCATACACTAATAAATGTTATTCTATTTTGTAATATATTTCCTGTTATTATTCAGAGGGTTGTAAAAAATACATAGATTCAGTGAAATATCACGATAATTTATTTGGAGATACTTGTATCAATACTGTGATCGTGATATTTATTTATTATTTATAAGCATACATGTAGTTCAGTCCGACTTTTGTTTTCCACTTAATTTCTAAAAGAAAAGCAGCTTCTATTTGCTTGGGTAAAAGCATCAGCTGCAGCGCTTAATTACAAATATTTTATCATTTTAATTATATTTTAATATTCAGGTAATTCTTAAGTTAGAATCTAAATAGTGAAATATTTTTCTGGCACTTCTTAGTTGATGTGTCGTATCATAACACATGTCTCACTGTTTTTTTTATTTAAAATTTACAGGAATTTGTCACAACTGAAGTGTTAAAACTGTTTGGTCTGAAGCAAGACCAGAACCAGAAGACGGACTGGCAGAAGATGTTGAAATTTGGCAGGAAGAAGCGGGACCGAGTCGATCAGATTCTGGTGAGTTTTAACAGAGAAGTCAATCGTGTCCTCTTGTGGTGGGACCTCCTCTAAATTATGGGACCTTTAAGTCTTACGGGACCTTGTCTTTGAAGTCTCACTCTGATCATTTTTTGATCTATGTTTTTTATTTAAGCGTTCCCATTCTGCAGAGCAGCAGGAGTTTATTAGAAATTCACCCCGCCCCCCTTTCCCTTCCCCTTTCTCTCTGTTTACATGCTCTCCCACTAGCTTAAAGCCCCTCTCACTCCTCGATCAAATATAGTGGAAATATTGGAGATATCCAGCTGTAGTTTTGAGCCAAATGCTGAAGAGTTAGTCTCATTTGTTACTGTTATATATAGTCTCAATTGTAACTAATACAATACATTTTATGTGTAACTTTGTGTACTTGCAATTGTGTATTATATTACCTGCGATAATTCTAGTGTGAATGCTGTAAGATAAATGTGGCCGCTGAAAATGCCAGTGCTGATAGCTGACGATGCTGAAATTGATAGCTGAAATCGCTGAAGCTGATAGCTGGCTAAATTATTAGGGAAAAGCCAAAGTAGCCCCAAAAACTAGTAAAATGTCTAATTTAGCCAAAACAGCTAGTATGTAGCTAAAATACAGTTATTATGTACCTGAAATGTTAGCTGAATTCCAAAGTAGCTTAAAAAGCGAAATTAGCCAAAATATTAAGCATGTAGCTAAAATGTTAGCTAAATTCAAAATAGCATTAAAAAAGGAAAAAAAATGCCTAAATTAGCCAAAACAGCTATCATGTAGCTGAAATATTAGCTTAACTCCAAATTGGTCTTAAAAAACTGAAAAAGCCTAAATTAACCAAAATGGCTATATAGCTGAACTGTTAGCCAAACTCCAAAATTGACAAAAAAAAGAAAAAGGCTTAAATCAGCCAAAATAGTTATCATATAGCTGAAATGTTAGCTAAATTCCAAAATAGCAAAG
>NC_050515.1:6622994-6640422 GCF_002922805.2 Oryzias melastigma
AAAAAAAACTGAAAAAAATGCCTATATTAGCCATCATGTTATCATGTAGCTGAAATATTAGCTAAATTCCAAAGTAGCTTAAAAAAACGAAATCAGCCAAAATAGTAAGCATGTAGCTAAAATGTTAGCTAAATTCAAAATAGCCTTAAAGGGAAAAAAATGCCTAAATTAGCCAAAACAGCTAGCATGTAGCTGAAATATTATCTTAACTCCAAATTGGTCTTAAAAAACTGAAAAAGCCTGAATTAACCAAAATGGCTATGTAGCTGAACTGTTAGCCAAACTCCAAAATAGGCAAAAAAAATGAAAAAGGCTTAAATTAGCCAAAATAGTTATCATGTAGCTGAAATATTAGCTAGATTCCAAGATAGCCTAAAAAGCTAAAAAAAAAAGGCCTAAAATAAGCCAAAATAGTCATGTAGCTGAAATGTTAAACTCCAGTATAGGCTAAAAAAAAACTGAAAAAATGCCTATATTAGCCATCATGTTATGCAGCTGAAATATTAGCTAAATTCCAAAATGCCCTAAAAACTGAAATAAACCTCAATTAGCCAAAATAGTTAGCATCTAGCTGAAATATTACCTAAAACTTAGCAGATACAAAAACAGTTCAAAAAGTTCGCAGAATGTTGATATAACAGTAGAAACTCCAAATAAGTAAAAAACAAAAAAAACAGTGGATCCCAAAGCAGCTCTGATATCATGTGTGTGTTTCAGGTTCAGGAGCTTCAGGAAGAGGAAGCTCAGTGGGTCAACTACGATGAAGATGAGTTCTCCGTCAAGATGCAGCTGGCCGACTCCATCTTTGAGTCTCTGCTGAAGGACACCGCAGACACCTTCACTCAGATCTTTGAGAAGAGGCGCGCCGTGGAGTAGAACCAGAACCTAACAAACCTCAAGCTGCCGCTACTCTCCGACGGCCTCATTCACCATCACCTCTAGAGCCGTTCTAAACCTCCAAGTTCTCACCGCCTGAACCGTACCAGCACGAGGAGCTGGCGATTATGGGATGTACTGAGCCATTTGAATTGTAATGTCCACGAATGCTGCTAAGCTCGTCGTTCCTTCGTGGATTTGACGTCCACGTCAGTCGATTGTCAAATTTTTTATGAAACCTTTTAAAAAGAAAAAAATCGTAACAGATGAAGAACTCTATAGTGCAATCTGATTTGCTAGCCAAGCTAACAAGTGACTTTTGTGTTAGTTATTTATAAGCAGTCGATTGGTGGGGGGGGGGGGGCTGACTCTCAGGATAGTTTGGCTTTAGTATCAGTATTTTCTAGATTTTTAGGATCACATTAAAGAAGGCATTTCTGATCTCACTAGAACGACAGAAAACTCACTTTTTTTGGCCCCTCTTAAATTATTTATGTGAGGAGATGCTTTATTACAGAACATTCAGATTATAAATGATATATTTTCTAGAATATCTAATGTTACGGTTAAAGCACAAATGAAAATGTGAATTGGGCGATACATCATGAAATACGAGTCAACAGAGACTCGAGTTTGACCCCAGTGGACTTTCTGTCATCTCTTCTATTGTTTATTTCTTCCTTAAAGTTTTTCCAAAGCATTTTAGTAACTTTTTTAGAGCAGTAGCTCTTAGTTTAAACTATATGCAAACCGACATCTTTTTAGTTCAGTTCTTCTCAACATACACGTTTAATCTACACAATTGGGTCATTTCTGAATGTTATTTAAGCACATTGAAGCATTTTATGGAACTGGAAGACGCGACTCGATTCCAGGTCTGCTCTGGAATGCTGGATTTCTAGTCGTACTTTATTAACGTTCTCTGTCCTGGAGAAGCAGCTCTAGTTCAGCTCCCTGACATGACGGCGGCGTGGCCGCGGAGCGCCGTGCCGCTCCTCCACTCGCTGCTGTGGGACATCTTTATCCGTGATCCAGATTCCAGAGGCCGACTTTTCTCTTTGTTCCTTTGAAGTGCCTCGAATTTGGTGTTTAGCGATGTTCCCACATCCTCTGGACCTGAGTTTGAATGTCTTCTCCGACTGCTGTATGCATTTTTCTGCTCTTCTTTCTTACCGCCTCCATCCATTTCTGCCTTATCCCTCTTTTTTGTACAATAAATATTTCCTTTTTATGTCACTCAGCCACCGTCTACTTTGTAAGTCACCCTTAGATCTGAGCAGACATTTTCGTTTCTTAGCTTTGTCAGGAACGACTTTGTGTGTTTAGTCCGAATCGACGGCGCTGAAGTGACCTTAAGCTGTTTTTTACCATCTCGCTCTCGTCTGGGTTCACGTTCAGTCTGTTTACTAAATGTTCAAACCTCCCAAACTGTTAGAAACATCTCCGAAGGTAAATGTAGGCGTAAGAAACGGTGGCTTTCCTGTAAATCCTCCTTTTGTTCCTCTCTAACTATGCAGTACCTGGTCGATACCGGAAGGAGAACTCTCAGATGACCAGAACAGTCTCACAAAGTACAAACAGAATATTTATCCCAGTGACCTCGTGAGGCTCCATCTCCTTCAGCTGAAATGAATATTTATAATAATGTCTGGTGGGGGGGCACTTGAAGACGTGTACAATTCTTTTATTGGTGTAAATATCCTGTCTTTCCTATTTGATCCACTGTTATTGAAACGGAGGCTGGTAAGATTAAAAAAACACTGTTTACTGTGCAAATATGTACATAGTATATATTTGTTAACTAAATGAAATTTGAAGCTGTAAATAAATAAATGATGATTAAAAAGTTTGTTCTTGTTTGAATATGTTGTTCACAAATTCACTTTAAAATGACAATTTGATCTGTTAAATACACTTTTTTTTAAGAAAATGTGAACTTTTATCTGTCCACAAAATATTGAAAAGGGGTTTTAAATAAGAAATATGTTTTACTTTAATCACTTCTCAGTTTTTTAAACTAAAACACTGAATAGAACTATAGAATTATTCGGTTTCTTCCCCACATCTGCACCTCTTTTTATTTTTTAACAAATTCAGGGATTTAAAGTTTGAAAATACAGTGAGGGTCATTTAATTAGCTCTGGTTTAATTTTAGTTTAGTGGATTTACAAATACTACCAGAGATGCATCACAAACAGTAAAATAAACTGTAAAACTGCTAACATCAGGAAATATGATATTTGCCATATTAGTGTATTTTAGTTTGAAAGAAAGTTATGTAAACTAATTTCTGGAGTTATAAAGTTTGTCGTATTTAGATTTTTTTTAAAAGTTTCTTCTTTGTTTTATTTCTGCGTACATGAATACAAACCCGTTTTATTTTTCCAAAGGGTGACGTCAGACTTTGTGGCTCCTTTTGGTTGAGGGGGGGGGGGGTTACCTGGATAGCAGCGCCCCTGACCGGACTGAAAGTCAAAAGTAGAATTTGTATTCTAATCCGTCACTGGAATGTTTTTGTTTTGTCCCTCAGTGAAGCCGTTCCAGCTCCAGCGCGGTTGGAGGCGCATCGTTTGCGCGTAATTCCATATATTTACTCTTTGTCCGATGTGCGCAAAGATGAGTGGTTGTGGAGAGTTTGGACGTTTCCTGGCCGGGGGGAGGGCCCACTGCAGGCTCGGGCTTTGGGGGGGTAGAGTTGTGTCAAGTGTTTGACAGGGAGCGGCGGCAGCAGCAGCTCAAAGCGGGAAGATGGCGCGGCGCTGCAGCCGTGCCACGTCTCGCCTCACAGAAGCGCAGCGGACTCCAGCCAGAAGCGCAGCAGCTGCAGCGATCCTGCTGCTGTGCGTCGGTCTGCTTCCTCCCGCCGCGCAGGCCGGACTCTACACCGCCTCTGACCAGATCACGCTGCTGACGCAGGACAACGTGGAGTCGGTGTTGGTGAACTCCACAGCTGCGGCGGTGGTGGAGTTTTACGCGTCGTGGTGTGGCCACTGCGTCTCCTTTTCTCCAATCTACAAAAGCCTGGCCAGGGACATCACAGGTTGGTATGAACCTGGATGGAGTCACGTGGCTCCAGGACTGCTGCGTAAACAAGAACTCACTGTATTGATCCAACTTCCCTCCCGCGCGTCAAGAGAAACTTTACATCCCGCGCGTAAAAGGAAACTTGTCCAGGAGCGCGTCCGACTTTTTATTTCAATTTTCTTCACCTAATTACACTTTTTAACAAAACATATCACATGAAAAATTAATTATTTCGACTTAATTCAAGTTAATAAAGGGTATTTTATTCCTTTAAATTAAGTTTGTTCCAAAACTCCATTAAAAGGGAAGCAAAAAGCAGCATGTTCTCCTGGATGGTTGCACCTTTAACAATTCAAACTAACATTTTTAAAGTTATAAGTGTCTGCTTAACCTTGAAAACATTTTGAAATCACATTATTAAAGCATTGAGGGTGTGTGTCACTCCTTAACACTATTTTACTATTGTAAAAGGTTCTATGTTTTACTATAAAATTCTATTTTATCTTTAGAATCAGACTGTAAAAAGTGAAACATTGGATCAATTGGTAATATATGAGTAATTTGTTACTTTTAATCTTATTAGTTTTCATCAAATACAAAAAATGAGTTGATGGTTTAGTCAATTTCAAATGTTATTGGTTACAAAAAAATACTTTTGTTAATTATTCCAAAGTTTCACTTTTTACAGTGCCACTGCTTTCTGAAAAAAACTGACAATTCAATATTTAGGATAAAAATGTAAAATTCTCAGATTTGTGTCTGGCATTTGTGGATCTAGCAACCTGCTTTTCTGCTAATCTGTTAATTAGGGCATATGATTTAATTACATTCTTTTTTTTTTTAGTTCTGGGTTTTGCGTCACATGTTCACATGAGTTGTTTACGTAACCCCCCCTCCAGCCAAAAGAATTCAACAGATCAGTGCGAGTAAATATAATTAGGAGATTGCTCAGGGGCAAAGATTGTGACGCCGACGGTCCTTGGCTCCATCGGTGGGTTTGAAGAGCTTTGGGTCACTCACATTCTGTCAACAGTGGACTCTTTGGAACGATTCAGGGGTCATGGAAGGATCGTTTTCCAGAACATTAGAAAGCCGTGCAGATTATAATTCCCCATAAATCACTATAGTGTGAATGTTTAGTAAGCAATCACACTATAGTGATTCTCCTGCTCCTTAACGTACGTTTTCGGCAAGTAAAAACTCACTTCTAGTGATTTCAGCAATCTTGCTATCAAAAGGTTCAGGATGTTACTGCTTGTATTTTTGGTATTTATAAATTTCTCGTTTTTGCAACACTGAGGAAAATATGCCCCATAGGAAATGAAAAAGAAATTCAAATTTCATTCCAATTAAAAAAAATTGCAAGCCAATTAGCAACAATCCTTTAAACATATTCATGGGCTATTTTTTAATTATTCATTGTAATTTTCCAGAAATTTCAGAGTTATTTTAGATACATGCTAACGTTTTCTGCTTTATTTATTTATTTTTTTTTTTATGCTGAGCTTTTTTTAAGGCTAATTTGACGTTAAGCTAATATTTGAGCTACATGCTAACATTTTTGGCTAATTTGTTATACACGAAGATTGTATGCCATTTTAAAAAAAATATCAATTATTTATCTACTAAAGTTTTTATGCTAATTTGAAATTTAGCAGACATTTTAGCAGCATGAAGTTTTTTGGCTAATACTGTACGTTATCTATGAGTTTTGTATGTTAATTTGGAATTTAGCTAATATTTAGCAACATGCTAACATTTTTGGCTAATTGTTATACACTGACGTTTTTATGCTATTTTGAAATATATCAAATATTTTAGCCACATGCTAATGTTTTTGGCTAAAATGTTATCTAGTAAAGTTTAATGCTAATTTGAAATTTAGCTAACATTTTAGCAGCATAACGTATGTTATCTATGAGCTTTTTATGTTAATTTGCAATTTAGCTAATATCTTAGCCACATACTAATGTTTTTAGCATTTTTTTCATCTACTGAAGTTTGTAAGGCTAATTTGCAATTTAGCAAATATGTTAGCCACATGCTAACGTTTTTGGCTAACCTGTTATCTACTGAGGTTTTTATAGGCTAATTTAGAGTTTATTAGCAACATGCTAAGACTTTTGGCTAAAATTTTATCTACTAAAGTTTTAATGCTAATCTGAAATTTAGCTAATATTTGAGTAACATGCTAACGTTTTTGGTTAATTTGTTGTACAGAGGTTTTTATAGGCCAATTTAGAGCTTAGCTAGTATTTTAGCCACATGCTAATGTTTTTTGGAATATTTGTCATCTACTGAAGTTTGTAAGGCTAATTTGAAATTTAGCTAATATTTGAGCAACATGCTAACGTTTTTGGTTAATTTGTTGTACAGAGGTTTTTATAGGCCAATTTAGAGCTTAGCTAGTATTTTAGCCACATGCTAATGTTTTTTGGAAAATTTGTCATCCACTGAAGTTTGTAAGGCTAATTTGAAATTTAACTAATATTTGAGCAACATGCTAACGTTTTTGACTAATTTAGTTCAATGAGAAATTTTAGGCTATTTCCTAGTTTAGCTAGTATCTAAGGAAAAAGCTAGCTTTTTTGGGCTAATTTGGAGTTTAGCTCATATATAAGCAACACTAAATATTTTTGCAAAATTGGCATTTATTAGGAACTTTTAAGCAATTTTACTATACATTTTTCAGAAATTTAGGTCAACTTCAGTGTTTTTTCATAATTCTTTAATGACATTTTCAGTCTTTTAGCAAATTTAACATTTAGCAAATAGCTTTTGCATTTTTAGCAAATGTCTTCAGCAATTAAAGTAAATTATGTCAGCATTTTCAGCAAAAAGCTTAATACTTTAAGCAAAAAGCATTCACACTAACATTATCGCAGGTAATGCAACTTTTCTAGTTTGAGTTGCAACATTTCCTGTCAAGATTAAAGTTTAAATTTAGTAAAAAGCTAATTAAATGCTTATTGAGCCACTGATAGGAGGCCTACAGGTGGGAGAGTCAACAGTGTTTTTGTGTTTTTCTGACTCGGTGTTGACACATGCAGTCCTAACACAACGAGAGGCTCCATCCGGGGTCAACGGAGCGCAGACGGAACAATAAATATTTACCGAGGCTCTTTCGCCCTCTGTTTGATGTCTCCTCTTCAGAGTGGAGGCCTGCAGTGACACTGGCAGCTATCGACTGTGCTTCAGAGGAGAACAGGAAGATCTGCGTCGACTATAAAATCAGAGGATTTCCCAGCATCAAGGTATCACACCGTGGTGTCTGCGTTACAATGATGCATTCATTTTTCCATAAAAACAGGGAGAGATTATTACAGACAAGCATATTGAGATCAAACTTTGGCCTTAAAAAGTTATTTTTGAGTTAAAACGCACTAAATACATGGACCAACTCAGAGTACGGCTGCTGAAGCAAATCAATAATTAAAAAAAAAAGATTTAAGATCTATTTATTGTCAAATTGTTAATATATATTTTATAATATGGCACTGATGAAATTATTCTCATTTCAAACACTGCTGCAAAAATGCTGAAAAATAGGGACACAGCATAAAAATAGAAATAATTAGTAAGAATAAAAAGTTAAGTGACAAATGGAAGCATCTACAAACAAACTACAAAAGAAAACAGAAAATTATAAACATACATTTTTAGAGCCTTAAGACAATGTAACAAAGGACTTCATAAGACTCAATAAAATTTGAAAAAAATATCAATATACAGCTACAAAATGACTTGAAACACACAGATATAGATGTGTGTGTATATAAACAATGTTGATTGAAAATTTTAAAAAAGAGACTTAAAAAAAGACTTCATTGATCATAAATAGTTTTACACAAAACTACACAAAGACATATAATCCACAAGAAATAGCAGTTGTTTTATTACACAGAAAATTGTGAACACAATTGTTTAATGACAGAAGTTTTTGTTAAAAATTTGAGTCTTTTGTCTGAATGTAATACGTCACTATTACAAAGATGATGTGTATTTGTATTTCTGTTTAATAATCTATTTGGTAGAAAAACTATCAATTAGTCAGAATAATGTTCAAATTTTCTTATTTAGTTGCTGTAGGGGGAAAAAAAAATCAATCTGTAACTTTCTTGTTGATTTCAGGCTAAATTGTTCCCAAACATTTTCTTTAAATGATAAACAAATAATAATTATATATTAAAAAAAATAATATAGCATTACCTGCAATAATTCTAGTGTGAATGCTGTAAGCTGAATTTGGCCGCTGAAGATGCTGAAGCTAATAGCAATCTAAAATATTAGCTAAATGTCCTATTAGCCTAAAATAACTTAAAAAACATAGGTACGCCAAGATGGCTAGCATGCAACTTAAAAAAATAGCTAAACTTCAAAATATAAAAAAACAGAAAAAATTAGCCAAAACAGCTAGCATGTGGCTAAAATATTAGCCAAACTCCAAAAAAGCCGAAATTAGCCAACAAAATATGTATAAATCAAAATTATACAAGTTAGAAATAAGTGTAAGATAATATCGAGCCATTAATAACAATAAAGTAACATGATCTGGAGGGCCGGATATTATTACTTGGCGGGCCAGATCCGGCCCCAGGGCCTCAACTTTGACACTTGTGCTCTAATGCATGAATTATAATAAAATCAAGAAGGATTTTGTTTTTATTCATCTTTAGGGGTACAAAATAAACAAGGGTATTACCTATTAAAAAGTTTTTCTTTATATAAATGTTTGATGCTCACACATGCATAAGAAATGCAGCTTTTCCTATATAATCTGTGAAAGTGAAATGTATTTCTTCTAGTATTTCCATTGAGTGAAGTGTCACGGAGGTTAGACTCTGTATGAAGGCATGCAGCAGTGGCTCACCTCCTCCAGACTTCTGCGTCTGCAGCAGATCTGGTTCATCGGCGGCGGTGCGTTCAAGGCCGCGCTCTCGGCCGGTGCAGTCCAGTCAAACAAAGAGTCCTTCTATGTGAACTCACAATGAGGCTTTAACATCTGCGGCTCATTTTTTACCGGGGGGATTTGGAGGTCGACGGGGGTATAGAAAGCTGCCCCCCCCCACACACCTGAAACTTTACACAGCTTCAGTCTGAGTCTCATGCTGGTGTGAGGGCTGCCCGATGTGACGCCACTTCTCTGTTCGTCTCTCTTGCAGTTCTTCCAGGCGTATTCCAAAGAGGATTCCTATGGAACCACTTATTCAGGTACTGTCACTCAAATGAAGGTCATGTGAAGAACCTTCAGCAGACGACATCTTTACGGTCATTTAAATGACATTCGACTGATTCTGGAGGAATTGTGCTGCAATAAATGTGCATTTTTATTGATTTGACTCCAATTAAAATTGTGTTTTCAACATGTTCTTGTGGCTTTGAGTATTAAGGACAGATTAAGCTTAATGTCGCATATCTGAGTATTTCTTTTTTCAAACGCACAATGACAAAAAACACAAAACAACAACAAAAGCCACAGCATGATGAAAAAAGCCAAAACACGACTAAATCCACAGCACAACAACAAACGCCGCAGCACAACAACAGAATCCACAAAACAACAGCAAAAGCCACTATACAGCAACAAAAACCACAGCACAAGGACAGAATCCACAGCACAACAACAAAAGTCACAACGACAAAAGTCACAGTACAACGACAAAAGCCACAACACAACGACAAAAGCCACAACACGACAAAAGCCACAGCACAACGGCAAAAGTCACAGCACAACAACAAAAGTCACAACGACAAAAGTCACAGTACAACGACAAAAGCCACAACACAACGACAAAAGCCACAACACAACAAAAGCCACAACACAACGACAAAAGCCACAACACAACAACAAAAGCCGAAGCACGACGTCAGAAGCAAAATTTCTATTTATATTGAATTTCTAATGGACTCAGAAGTTTTGTCCTAATTTTTTTTTCTATTTTTGGCTAAAAACATCATTATCAAAAGAGTCTGTTTTTAAAATAGCTCAACAGATGATTGGATTGGGACTTTAAGGCAACAATTTCACTGTTACTTCAACATTTCTATTATATGAAGAACTTACCCTTTTGTGATGATTTATTTTCTAACCAGCATTTTTGTGTCTAAACAGAACAAAAGTGACATTTTCTTATTGATCTCATTTGTTAGACTTTGAGTTTGAACTATAGATTACCATTCTAAAAATTATCCTTAGAAGAATCTTCTGTTTACTGCTGCTGCAGTAGATTTTAAGAGGCAAAGTTTCAGTTAAGTCGCTTTAGTCATCAGCAGAATGCAGATCTCTGTTAAACCTTTAACACCGGATCTCCAATGTTTATGTCTTTGATTTACTGTAACTTTTCAACCGCAGATTATGAAGGAGAAAAGCGGTGCAAGTTATTTTGCTTTATTTTTGTCAAATGAGTAATGGAACTACAAAAATTATGATGCTTGTATGAATGTTTTATTACCCAACAATAGAAAAAATTGGAAAAGTAAAAGCTAAAATAACAGATTTAAATGTTTTATTTTTTTCCCCAAGGCTTTCCTCGTGACATCTCCGGCCTTCGCCACGCCATCATCGACAGCTTAGAGGCCCATGGGGAGCCCTGGCCCCCCGCCTGCCCCCCACTGGAGCCCATTAGGTAAACACTGATATGAATATAGATTTCTTTTTTTCTCCCTGTACTGTCTGTGTTACATGTTTTTGTGCTTGGAGATAGAACTGAGTTTAGTATTTAACAACGTTTTAGAAATAGAATAGAGGAATTTAAGCTATTTTTCAGATTTACTCTTAAAACTAAAAAAAAAAACATGCAAATATATAAAGCTCAAACAATAGCTGAAAGTTTGAGAACAGTTTTTCAATTCTTTAGTATTTTTTATCTTTTTTTGTCTCTTCTAGGCCACCGTCCTCTTGTCTCATAGTAAAATGCAAGTTTGACAAAAAGATTTTTCCAATTTTTTACCAGGAAAGGGACAAAAGGAGTTGGTTTAAGTAAGAACTTAGTTTACCGTGTGCTCAAAAATAACTTAAAAAAAACAAACTTGTTTAAATGCATTTATTATACCACCATTAATTTCCTATCATGTTTTAGTTGCTCTTTACCTCAAATTCAACAGTTTTTTTGGGTAGCAGACTTATAATTGCATAAAAAATGTTTTTCGGGTTTAATTTTTCTCTTTAATTTGTTAAATTAAGTACTGGGTTACGTCTTGTTAGATCAAAGCTATTGAGCAAATAAGTTGGTTTAACTTAGTAATTTAAAAAGCTGTAAATGTTTTTTGTTTTTCCAGCCAAGCTGAAGTTGACGTCTTTTTTGGGACCAACCCTGTTCAATATCTGGCCTTGATTTTTGAGGAGTCCAAGTCTTACATCGGGCGGGAGGTGTGGATTTTTTATTTATTTCCCCAAATAGAAAAAAACGAAAACATTTAGGTTTTCAGTCATGGATATCAACCATCATTTTCAGGTGATCCTGGACCTGCTGCAGTTCGAGAACATCACGGTGAGGAGAGTTCTGAGCTCAGAGGTCGGCCTCGTGACCAAACTGGGAGTGACAGAGTTTCCATCCTGTTACCTCTATTATCCTGATGGCAACTTTTCCAGACTCCAAGTGTAAGTTTTTCAGCAGTTTTCATCCTCCCCAAACCAGAAGTATGTTATTAGCCTTTAAAATACCAATAAAAATACTTTATTTCTGAGAAAATGGTTAGTTTTATGATTTTATTTTTATTACCGGGCTGCAATATGCACTGTAATTCAGGGTTTGACGTTCCTCAAACCAGCACTCTTATTACTAAAACTCATGGTGGCATTTATAGGCATTTTGGGGTGATCTTTAGAGAGGTATTTCATGCTCATGACTGTAGCACGTTAATAAACCTCCTCCTGCTGCTGTTGTAACATCATGTAGCACAACAGCTGCTGAATGCATCAGACAAAAATCTCCAAACTGAGTATCATAATAAGGAAAAGGTCGAATGAATCTACTGAAGTCTCTTGAATACATGTAACATTTCTCTGAATCAAACAAAGAGATTGGTGGTTCTGCCAGAAAAGGAGGAAATAGAGTGAAATCTAAAGCTGCCACTGACCTTGAATAGACGACAAGATCAGCCTTAACATTCACTATTGAGAGTAAACTCACTCAGATCTTCCTAAAAGCTAACGTAGCAACTGTAGCCTTTATAACTCATTGGTCTAACACAGGATTAGCAGTTTTCAGTAGGGATCGTGTATCTTTCCTTCTCACAAGACCCGATACACATCTTAATACACTCAATACTTTGTGGTGATACAATACAGTCCAATTCTTTGACCTAAACATTTACAATCTAGATGTTTCTCATTCATTTGGCATTTAAAACTATCAATGAAGATGCATTTTAGTAGATTTTTTTTGTTCTTACAGATACTTTTAATTTTAAGCATAAAAAATATCTTTGACATGACAAATATTAAAGTTGATATTTTTGGTCTCTTAGACTGTTTTGTGGTTTAAAAAACTGTGATCATTTATTCGGGCAATGGTTGAAGTGCTGTAAATAAAAGTTTATATGTTTAGTGAACTCATCCCTCTCAGGGGTTCATCTTCAGGATATTGTAATTGGTAGAAGCTAACTTGTGACTGGACGTCTTTTCGTTTGCATCTCAGAATTTTGACATTAAAGTCTGAATTCTGAGACAAAAAGTCAAAATTCTGAAAGAAAAGTCCGAAATCTGAGTTGAAAGTCAGAATTCTGAGAGAAAAGTGAGAATTTTGAGACAAAAAGTTTCAATTCAGAGAAAGAAGTTAGAATTCTGAGGAAAAATAGTCAGAATTCTGAGAGAAAAGTTTGAATTCCGAGAAAAAAAATTCTGAGACAAAAAGTCAAAAATTTAGAGAAAAAAAAGTCAGAATTCTGAGAGAAAAGTTCGAATTCCGAGAAAAAAAAAGTCAGAATTCTGAGACAAAAAGTCAGAATTTTCTAAGAGGCCCCAATCCTTTTCCGTACGATCGCATGGCCAGACTGAGGGAAAAAAACAAAACAAACAAACAAAAAAAACAATCATTTTTCTCAGATATTGGTCAGGGGGATAGACCAAATGTGGAGGTGGGCCATATTCGGCCCGCGGGCCGTAGTTTGGGGACCTCTGCACTAAGTAGTGAATAGTGAAGAAATTCAGACTCAGTCCATGCTCAGTAACCGACGGCGTCATGAAAAATCCTGCAGGAACCAGCAAACAAAAATGATTCTGTTGCATCTTCAGCTTAAAGTCGAGACACAAAACCTTTATTTTACTAGATATGAAATATATTTTTTTAGAGAGACATGGATAAAAAAACAAACATAAAAACACAATGATGAAACAAATGTAAACTCAGATCAAGAATTACATATAAATGCACTAAAACTCTAAAGTTTAGTCCTTCACTCTCACATTTAGGATGCTTTTATTTTGAAAAGAGTCTAAAGAGTCATTCAGTGACCTTTGTCCTGCTTGCTCCGACTCTGGTAAATACAGATCATTTGTATATCTCAAACTTTATTACAAGCCTCATGTTCATACATTTGGGTTTGAGTTTCAGCATTTTCTCCTCCCTGAGCGCTTCCTGCTGTTGGACATGCAGCAGCTTTGCTTTCTGCAGGACGCTTTGTCTTCTGCTCATTATCTCCACTCCATTCATGAGAATACTTTTAAACATCTGGCCTCTTAATGGGATCAGAGCATCGGAATTGCTCCCATTCTTCACCATCATAAAGCGGCGCTGATCGTTCCTCGCCCTGCAAATTCATCTGCTGTTTATGCCTCTTTGTTTTGCCGTTTCAATAACTTGGCATGCAAAGAGGACTCCTTTTAGTTGACAAATGCAAAAAGGAAATGATTTATCGCTGATTTATTTATTCACCCTCCATCTCTCCTCTCCCAGCCCCCCTCATCTCCATCACTGTACAGGAGGAGGTTTTTTAATTTCTTGCATGAAAACAATGCCATTGCTTTTCTGGCTTCACCTGCCAAACAAACCCCCAGCCGCACGCCGCGACAGATGGCCCCCCATCATAACCGAATGTCTGATTGATCCGAGGAGTGTGTCGCTCCCCTCACGCAGCATTCGTCATGCATGTAATGTTTGCTGGTCCCAGGTGACTGCATCAGCCCCGCCGTGATGCTCGCTCGCCCACCCGCCCGCCCGCTGGCCCTGGGGATCACTGGATGAATGGCTTTCCCTCCACATCTGTACCCCCCCAGACACGGAGGTGTAATTGAGTCCCTGGCTGGTGTGAGTGAGCGTTGGCCCGGAGTATCTATCCTCCTTATTACCATCCCGCCCGAGTTTTACGACGCTCCCTCACTGTCCGTGACGAGGGCGGAAAGCAAATGAGCGCAGGATGTGGGGGGCGGAGGGCGGGGGGTGCAGAGCACATTAATGGCTCAGGTTGCAGATGCGGGGTTATCACATGGCTAAATGATCATCAGGCCCTCTCTCAGTTCTCCGCCGCTCCATCATCATCTGCTCGCCGTTTGAGTTACCGTAAGAGAATGACGTCTTTGACCCTGAAGAAGTTCAGAGCAGAAACCGTTTCTACGGCAGAAGTCCTCAAGCAAACAAAAACGCTGAAATGTTTTCAGGATTAGGAGAGAAAACACTCTGACCTACAAATCACCACAAAGGTTTTGTGTTTTTCTTTCATTTGTACAAGATTTTACAGATTAAACTAATACTACAACATAGAAATTTGGTTTCTCAGTAACCAGGAATTAGATGGGTCCCTGCACCTAAATATTAATGAACAATATTAAAGATTTTTGCTTTTTTAATTTGTTTAAACAGACCTTATTCTAGCCACATTTCAGACCACAGATGTTCAAAATAACAAATAGCATCCACACAATTAAACTCAAATAAATATAATTTAAAAATGAATTTGTTAATACAACTGCAATAATGTTAGTGTGAACGCTTTTTGCTGAAACAAGTAGCTGAAGATGCTGAAGCTTTTTGCTGAAAATGGTGATGCAATTTACTTTAATTGATGAAGGGATTTACTGGCTATTTGCAAAATGTTAAATTTGCTAAAAGACTATAGATGTCGTTAAAGAACTAGAGCGGAGATTGACCAAAATTTTTGAAAAAAATGTTGTAAAATTGCCTAAAAATCCCTAATACATGCCAATTTAGCAAAAAATATTTAGTGTGTTGCTTAAATGTGAGCTAAACTCCAAATTAGTAGATGCCAAATTAGCCAAAAAAGCTAGCTTAAATATTAGCTAAACTCCAAAATTTTGGTGTAAATTTTTCTTCATATGAAAATAGAAAAACGGAAACATAATGAAACACTTGGACCGACTCCTGAGATCTTTTTTTCTCTCCCCACAGGAGCAGAGAGGCTCGCACTTTCTACACGTACGCCCTCATGAGGCTGCCCGGGGTGGTGCGGTCGGGAAGGCCCGCAGTCATCAGCTCGGTCGTCATCACCAACAGCTCAGCAGAACCCTGGAGGTCGTTCAACAGGTACCAAAGGGCCCCGCTCGGGTTCTGCTCCGTACCGTCTGGTGTTTGACTGTGTCTCCGGTCCAGAACCAGAGTGTACATGGCAGACCTGGAGTCGACGCTGCACTACGCGCTGCGCGTGGAGCTGGCTGCTCATTCGCTCATCAAAGGTCAAGCGCTGACCTCCCTCAAGAACTACATCGCTGTTCTGGAAAAGGTGAGAACTCTGAATAAAGTAAATTCAGTGAAGTTAAATAGATGGTTAAAGATCCACTCTGATAAAATGGTGGTTTTGGTTTTTAACATGAAGAAAATTAAGCTTAAATTTGCATTTCTGAGTGTTTCTTTACTCAAATTGTTGTCATTTAGGAGCAAACGAAAAAATGCTGTTTGAAACAGCTTGTAAGTGTGAAGTAGAAGTCACTCTGCTCCATTCTGATTCATCCACTCGTAGACAAATAGATCCATGAACGTCTTTGTTTTTCTGGTCTGAGCTGGAATCTGGATCTAAACTGTACGGCTGGAAAACTCCGACATTTGTCGCCCTTTTTGTTATAAGTGTAAATGTTTGGTTTTGGAAGTGAGGGGTTGTATATGGGATCTGCTTAAAGTGAACGAAAAAGCTGACTGAAAATTTTAAAAACAGGGATTGTAAATGGAAAAAAAAATTAAAGCAGTTTTGAACTTGAAAATCCAATAATAAAATGATAAAGGAATGATTAAAAATAAAAAAATGTAAAAACATATTTGGGAAAATATATTGAAAATTTGAAAAATAAAATGAAAATTTAAAACTTGAAAAACAAGAAACTGAACTGTTAATTTAAAAATATTGTTTATTTGTACTTTCAACTTTCCTTTTTTTTTGTTTCTCCCCGTTTGCTTTCAGTTCTCGGTTTTCAGTTTCAATTCAGATTTGTCCCGGTAGCCAATGAACTCAAAAGCCCCGCCCCCTTGTAAGATTATAATCCGCCCAGCAACGAAAACTGGAAAACTCTGAATTGAAACTGAAAGCACAGAGGGAGAAATGAAAAAAGGAAAAGTTCAAATTTCAAACTTACTTTTTTTTCAAGTTTTCAATTTTATTTTTTCAAATTTTCAATAATTCCTTTAAGTTTTCAGTATGTATTTTCTAATTTAAAACTATTTTCAAATGTTCTATTTTTCTTTTTTCAAAATTTCCATCTGTTTTTTCGTTCCTTATAGTTTTAAGCGAGCAGGAGAGCACGTAGACAGATGGATGATGGGAAAGGGGGCAGGCTTACTCAGAGGTGAATTTCTGCAGAAACTATGCTGACACAAGTTTATTTTATTTTTACCTAGAAAATGTCATAAATATGATTAAAAGACCATTGGGAATGCTATTAAAAAAGATGGTTGGAGCGAGACTTTAAATAATGTTACCTTAAATCTAATTAGCATGCTTTTTATTGGAGAATTAAAAAAAAAGTATCAGAAGACAAAATTTACTTAGACTGGAAGTAGAATTATATTTTTCATTTTTTTGGTTTTACAAAAGCAAAACAAACTTGTATGTAAATCCACGGGACTGATGCAGTTTCAGTAGATCACCACTAGATGGCGACAAGGACAACAGATGTTTCAGTAAATCTGAGTTTCAGGATTTCGTTTTGCTTTATTCCCAGATTTATCCTCAAAATATGTATTATTCTGATCTATATCCTTGATTGTTGAGTCAAACGTGTTATTGTTTAGTATTTATTTGCATAAACTCACTTTGTTATTGAAACTAGGAGTGGATTGGAGGCTGAAGTACACTCGTGGGTGTTGTTACCCCTCGTCCCGGGGGGGTTGAAGCGTGGCTGCCCCCCACCTCCTGATTACTGACTCAGTTATTCATCGCCCGTCTGTGCTCATGCCTCAGAGTCCACACAATCATTTATTAAAATCCATTTGTCAGTCCTACACTGCAAAAAAAAAAAATCCCTATCTTACTAAAACAAAATGTCCCACTCTCTTTTCCTTTGCGCGCCCCCCCTCCCCGTTCCGCCTCCATGTGATGATGAGGCCTGACCTGTTAGCCCTCGCCCTGCTGGCTACAAACCAGC